>NC_056748.1:1074576667-1074694167 GCF_019279795.1 Protopterus annectens
AATACATGAAAACATATTAGGAGGCTCTAAATAAAAATCTGCACAAGCAACAGAGACCTCCAAAGCAGACCCCCAAGCAACCTCCACCCACCCATCACAAACCATGAAACATACTTCACAAAACCAGTGTGCCACACAATCACAGCCCTTAAGGCAAAATAACACACCCAACACACTAGTAATAGGTGACTCTATAGTCAGGCACACTGACGTCCCACTCACTAGGCTGAACAAGGAGAAAGTTACTGTTAGCTGCCTGTCAGGTGCCATAATCCGCCACATAACACAAGCACTTAGGTCACTCCAGAACAAGTACAAATATGACTCTGTCATTGTCCATGTTGGTGTGAATGACCTGAGCTGTATCTCCCTGTACTACATGAAACGAGACATGGAAGAGCTCTCTGTTCACATAGCCCAGGCTGGTATGACCCTGACCTTGAATAGCATCCTGCCCTCACCAAGAATGATACCACGGTATAGAGAAAAAAATATCAATTTCAACAATTGGCTAAGCTTCTGGTGTCATTCAAAGGGGATCCAGTGTCTGTCAGCCTGGGGTGACATGCTCGACAAGCCATGCTGCTTTGCACCTGTCACCCTTAGGCTTTTGAATACTGGCCAAGGTTCTTGCCACCCCCATAGTGCCTTTTTTAGGCAATGCTCAAAAGACAAACCCACCACCATGAATAGCGCAAGTAACAAAAATACTGAAGGCAATGCACGCACTCGAGGCACTCCTCAGTATGGAGAAAATCAATATATGTGCAGTAACGGAAACCTGGTTTAAGGCTCTAGAGAGCACCCCAGCACTATCAGGCTACAACTCATACCATACATTTCAGCCACAAAACCAGGACCAAAATACAAAAGGCGGGGGTGTATCCATATTCATCAAGGATACCCACACCTCCAGGTTAGTGGCACAGCACAATGCTTCAGAGATCATTCACATGCAACTAACAATGGGCAAAATTGCAATTCAAATTATAGCTTGCTACAGATCACCCACCATGTCCCAGGACCCCCATTCCGCATTTCTGGAAACACTGAGAAACATAAAGGTACTACCAAACACCCTGATGTTGGGTGATTTCAATGACCCAAATATTAACTGTGAGAACTACTCAAGTACTAACTCCCTTGCCCAACATTTCCTAGAATTTATAAACTCAAATGCCCTGGATCAACTGGTCAATACCCCCACCAGAGTTGACAACATATTAGACCTGGTCATCACCAAGATGGGCGACCAGTGTTCCACACCGGAGGTCAACCCCTCACTGGTTAGATCTGACCATAAACTAATCACTCTGGGTATCCACATTCTGCCCCCACCCCTGGTCAAAGAAACCAGCATGAAAAACTTTTCAAAAGCAGACTTCACATTACTTAAGACCAAGGTGGAAAGTTTCAAAGCCCCCATGCTAAAGGATAACGCTGCCCAAGCTGCAAAATCCTTTACTAATGCACTCTACGGGGACCTACAAGATATGGATCATGCTATCCCAAGCAAAACCAAGACTCACTCCTCCAAGAAAAGGAAACCAGTCTGGTGGACCCCTGCCATAAACAAGCTTATACAATAGAAGGAGGAAACTAGTACAGAAAAGAGTAAAATCCCAAGAAGGTAAGACATTCCTGATCAGTAGCATAAAATCATCCAAGGCAAGCTTTGAAAGAAAAATTGCCAAGGACTCCAAAGATAACCACAAGGCATTCTTTAGCTATGTCAATAATCTAAGTGGCAATTCTCAGATTTGCTCAGAGTTAGTGCAGAATGGCACAAAATACACTGAACCGACCAATATCGCCAACATCATGGAAGACAGGTTCAGTGCAAACTTCACCCCCCTCTCACCCCCAAAAGGTCCCATAACCATACCAGAAGAATCTAGTGCCCCTGAAATCACAGACAATCTGGTTAAATTCCAAAGCCAAAAATACAGCATCAATTGGACTAGACGGTGTCCCAGGCTGCATCCTACATGAGCTCAAAGATGAACTAACCCCTCACCTAAACACACTGTTCAAACTCAGCCTCTCCACAGGCTATATGCCCATAGAGTGGCGCACAGCAATGGTTATTCCACTCCACACAGGTGGAGCCACAATAGACCCTGGGAACTATCGCCCTATAAGCCTGACTAGCTTGGTCTGCAAGGCTGTTGAGCGCATCATCATGGATCTCATTAACAGAGACATTGGGAACCTTCAAACACTGGACCCTACCCAGTTCAGCTTTGTTAAGGGCAGACCATGCCTCCTAAACCTGGTGGACTTCTTTGAGACAATTACCAAGGCTATAGATGAGGGAAAGGTGGTCCACACAGCCTACCTAGACCTCGTAAAGGCCTTCAGTACCATTCTCCATTCTGGTATTATAGACAAGCTCATCAGCCTGAACATAAACCCCTACATCATGAGATGGGTTGCCAACTGGTTCACAGACAGAACCCACATGGTAAGAGTTGTGGGAGCTAGGTCTGACTCTAAACCAGTTACAAGTGGCGTTCCCCAGGGTTCATTCCTAGGACCCCTCCTGTTCGGCATATACTTCTCAGAGGTACAGACAAGCACAGGAGGTCTATGTCTGACCGAGTTCACAGATTACTGCAAACTAGGGGCTATAACTGACTCTCTGGCTGACACAGACATTCTCCAAAAGAGTCTCACTGAGACAGATACCTGGTTTCAAAACCATGGCCTCAAGCAAAATGCCAAAAAGTGCATAGTCATCCCCTTTGGAAAAAACAAAGTACCCACAAACTACCACATAAGTGTCAACCCCCTAAATACGGAAGACGTACTAAGGGATCTGGAGACCCAAGTAGACAGTAATCTGTCCTTTGATAATCACATTGCCAAAGTGGTTAGAAAATCCTTCTATGTGGCCCACCAGATCACAAAAGGGTTTGCATCCAGATCAAAAGAGGTCATTGTGCCCCTCTACGCATCATTCATTAGACCCATCACAGAGTACAACACCTCATTTGGGATGTACCTTACAAGACACCTGCAACAGCTGGAAAGACGACAGAAGTACCTTGCCAAGAGGATCACTGGCCTCAAACAGATGCCCTATGCAGCTCGAGTGAAGAAACTTCAGCTGTACTTGGTTGCATACCACCTACTCAGAGGTGATCTATGCCTGACATACAAGGCCCTGTCCAACTCAGAATTGATGGAAATGCTCCACCTAAAGAAAACCATATCCCCTCGAGCCACATACTCTAGGGATCTAAACCTCACCACAACAATAAATAGGACATGCTGGAGGGATTGATTCCTGTCCCAGAGACTTCCCATGCTCTGGAACAAGATTCCAATCTACATTAGGCAGAGCTCCTTGATAACACTCTTCAAGAGAAACCTTGACAAATGGATGGGAAATAGAAAGTTTACCCCGGGGGATCACTTCAATGGCTCTGCTGGACAGAGGCACTGGGAACTAATCTAAGGGGGTGGTGAAAGCCAACAGAATTCCAGCTAGGCTTATAAATGCCTTCGGGCAGATAGCCTAGTACCTACCTATGGACCTATTACCTTACAGTAGTCTACATGCTGCCACCATGCCCCTTTCCCCACATACCTTTCACTTACCTTACAGTAGTCTACATGCTGCCACCATGCCCTTTTCCGCAGTGTAGTGGCCTGCAATGATTATTATCACATCATGCCTCCGGATTTGTATGACTGGGTTCTCCCTCCAGCACTGATTTACTCTATGCAGCATTTCTTTCTTTTCCCTGCAGTTGTAAGACCATGACGTTAGTACATATAAGTAAGGTGTGGGGGGGGGTAAAGCCCCCCCCACCCACATGGGTGTAGAGATTCCGCTGTACAAAATTTTTTAGGGTATATTTGTTGTAATGAAGTTTTTTCTATCAATGGAGTTTTCAGTCAATGTGTTTCAGTCATATGACTTTCCAATCAAATGGGTTCAAAGATATAGGTTTCAATCAAAGGAGACACACACACACACACACACACACACACACACACACACACACACACACACACACACACACACACACACACACACACACAAACACACGTATAGATTTTTACTAAGTGTTCAGAATATTGAAACTAATTTACTGCATGTCATCCTACCTATAGTCCACACTGAAAATAAACCCATAAACAATTTTTTTTGTTTTACAGAAACAAAACAAAGTCACTAGGATAACCAGGTACCTCAGAGTGCAAACGATAAAACCAACAATGTAGATGAACAGAGGCAGGCTGCAGGTCTCTTCCAAAAAGCTTTATTCTTAAAACACACACAAGCAGTTTCACCAACTGGCTTCTTCAGGTGTATACAAGAACTCTTTCATCTACTGACGTAGATTTCATCAGAATCGGCTTCATAACCAGGTTCTGATGAAATCTACGTCAGTAGATGAAAGCGCTCAACCTAACCAGAAGCAATTTTTTTATTGTGTGAGAAATAAAGAAAGAGATTTTCAGCATTAGTGCCTGTGCGGTTTTTTCGTTTAACTGGGACTTCTGAATAGCTCGTCAGCTATACATTGTTTCTTTGTTGGACTTTCCAGTTGGTTTCTTAATTTGTATACAAGAACTGACAACACACCCATATTTATACTATGCATCACTTAACTAATAAAGAGCTTAAAGGTATAGAAAACTTTAAAATAAAAATAAAATGCCAAGTTTATAAAAAATTACTATCCTTATTTTCATGACACATATGAAGCCATAAATAGTATAAATATATAAATATTTCCCATAAACATATATATGTATGCATAAAAACAACATAAATACAACTTCAATAAATACCATAGTTTATACAGTACTTGCATAAATGTGCAAAGTCAACGATTCAATAACTAAATGACTATCTACGTAAGGCTCTATTTTAAAAAAAAGGTCTTAATGGCACATGGTCATTCAGGCCATGTCCATAGTCAGCTCTCAATCTAACTAACCATTTTATTTCCAAATTCTCTGTTTGTGTCTTAGTGTCACCACCCCTTATAGTTTCAAAATACCTACCTATCACTCTAAAAGTAAATTGATGCTCTATACTAGGTTCTTTTATGTGTTTAGCTAGAGCATTAAAGGAACTGCCCTTTTGATGTGGTACATGTGCTCTCTAATTCTATCTTTCAATAGTCTGTCCGTTTTTCCTATATAGAACTTATTACATATTTTGCAGGTAGCTAGATACACTAAATGTGAAGAATCACATGTAGCGCTAACATTAAAGTTAAAACATTTGCTTGTATCTGGATGCACTAATATGCTGTCTGCATTTATATATTTATAAAACTGGCATTTAAAACGTGGTCTGGTTCCATTTTCTTTATTTCGTGAGTCAATGTCTCTGGGACCACATAATTGTCTTTTTAAAGATTTTTTTATTTCTAAATGTAAATTCTGGAAAAGCACCTATGAATCTATTTATTTGCTTATCCGAAGTTAAAATATTCCAGTGCCTATTAATAATATCAGTATACCGTCTAATATTTCTTGGATAACTAAAACATGGTTTAAGTGTTTGTATTTTTCTGACCCGATCATTAATGTTACTTTCTACTGGTTTAGAAAAGTAGGGTTTGGCTCTAGTGTGCCTCACATTCCTTACTGCATTGATACTAGAGTCAATTAATTTCCTATCATAACCTCTCTCTAATAAATCATTTTCCACTATGGTTAACTGTGTAACAAATGCTTCATCCATAGCATTAAGCCTGGAAGCTCTATAAACTGGATTTTGGGCTACGTTTTTAAAAATAAACTGAGGGTGCATACTATCCCTCCTAAGGAGATTGTTAACATGACATTCTTTCTTATACATTTTAACATTCAAGTCACCATTTGTGGTCCGTATGACAGATACATCTAAAAAACTTACTTCCTTATCTGAATAGGTCAGTGTAAACCTAAGAAAACTTGTAGAACTATTAATATAATCAGTAAACAATTGCAACTTGTGAATAGAAATATTCCATATCATAAAAAGGTCATCTACAAATCTACGGTAAAATAATACATTATTTACAAATTAATCTTTCATCAAAAATTCCTTCTCCCATTTCAACATCACAGCATTGGCATAAGTATTCGCACAAGCCATTCCCATAGCAATGCCTTGGCTTTGCCAAAAGACCTTATCCTTATATATGAAAACATTATTCTCCAAAACAAGTTTTAATAACTTGCATATCAGGTCTATTTTATTACAATGATAGTTACCATTGCTATACATTAAATCAGCTACATTCTTTATTCCATATTCATTAGGTATAACTGTAAATAATGAGACAACATCCAATGTGACCAATAATGTCTGTTTACGCATATCAGATTCCTGAAATTTAAATAGATCTTTAACAAATTGTTCGGTGTCCCTAATGATATGTTCTGAGGTGTTAATAAAGCTTCTCAAAGTTTTTTCCAAATAAATGGAAATTGCTTCAGTGCACCAATTCCTACTGGACACTATTAGTCTCATTGGAGGATTGTCTAAACTTTTATGTAATTTAGGTAACCCTTGTATTATTGGAATTATGGGTTTAACAATAAAAAATATTGAAACAGTTTCTCATCTATGATATTATTATCTGCCAAAAGCTTTAACTGTTCTTGAACATATTTAATCATTTTATTAACCTTTAACAAAGTGATAGGTATATAAAATGTTCTGTCACTTAGGAAAAGGAACATTCTTTTATCATAATCATCTTTATCAAAAATCACTGTGGGTCCCCCTTTATCCACAGGACGTATCATGATATAATTATTAGTTCTTAAATTTTTCAGAGCAACACATTCATCCTTAGATAAATTATACCATTTATTTTTATTATGTAACATTTCTTGTTCATTGAATTTCTTATGAACTTCGTCAATGCATATTTTTTCAAATGCAGAAATCAATGGATTCATGTTAGGTATAAAGCTACTAGGTTTGCTAAACACAAATTCATTACTCATACTATTGTTAGAAAACATCAATTTCAACATAAGGTTTCTGGTGAACATTTTAATATCTAAAACTACTTCAGTAATGTCAGAGTCCATTGTAGGAATAAATGACAGTCGTTTTTCTAGAACCTTAAGTTCATTATGTGTTAAAGAATGCTGTGACAAATTTACAACTAACTTTGGTTGCTTAAAAACGCTTTCTTTATGGTGTAAGGACTCACCATATTGTCCGTTTGTTTCCTTTTGTGCCTGGTTGCACTTCTTCCCCTTATTTGCGACTGGCTCTGCCGACCTCTTCCTTTGCTGTTCGACCGGCTCCTTGTTGGTAGCAGAAATTGTAAACCAGTTGGTCGAGTGCTTTCCAAAAAAGGAGTAGTAGGAGTAAGTTCATCATCAAAATCATTCTGTATACTTCCATTTACTCCTTTGTGCACTTGCGCTTTGATAGTAACCGTTCTGTTCATTATGGTTACACTGTCAGGGGCAATCGAGTTACAACCTAACTCTGCGGTTGTATGGCCACTCCCCTCAGGTGTCGGTTGTGAATCATTGACATTCTGACTTATTGGAACCTGCAAGGTGTCTTCTTTATTCATATTAAGAGCTATTAAATCAACTATTTCAGTGTTCATAACTTTAATGTTACTCTCAATATTCATACGCCCATATGCAGACAGATTTGCTACTAATTTTTTAACACTGGGTGACCAGGAAATGGCAACAGGAATGGAGAACATAGAGCTGGATTACAATCCTTCTAATAATGTCTTATGGACTGATAGAAATGTGAACAGCTTTATAATGAAGGTGAGCGAAAATAATAATCCTTTATTGTATGAGAAAAATATACCAGAATCAGATGAAATGACTGAAATAGACTTTATAGCACTGAAAAGTGAAATGTTCTCCTTAAAGAAAGAACTTTTAAGGCTAAAGAGAACACAATATGAGAAATATCATCTGCAAATGTGTATAGAAGAAAATATTATACCCAGAGGCTTGAGAATTTTAAAAATGTCGGCTCAGGCTGACTGTGATCCTATGCTATTAAGTGCCTGGCAGAAATTGAATATACAAACAAGTTGGGGGTATTTGAAATTGCTATCGAAGGCTGCGGAGAAAGAAGAATCAAAAATGTTGTCAACAGTAAGAATTAAATACCTTGATTTGTGCAAGAAATATGCCCCTACTGTTATTATGAAGCCGATAACTGACATTATAGATAATGTATCTGCGTATGGGCGTAGACTGACTCAAATCAAAATAAAAAAACTGCAAAGAGACAGAGCTGATTTTCTGAACGGTCATGTGTTCATGTGGCCGAGAATTGTAAAAACGGTCACGCAAGGAAATAACATCAATGCCATGAATATTGAGAGTAACATTAAAGTTATGAACACTGAAATAGTTGATTTAATAGCTCTTTATATGAATAAAGAAGACGCCTTGTAGGTTCCAGTAAGTCAGAATGTCAATGATTCACAAGTGACACCTGAGGGGAGTGGCCATATGACCGCAGAGTTAGGTTGTAACTCGATTGCCCCTGACAGTGTAACCGTAAAGAACAGAATGGTTACTATCAAAGCACAAGTGCACAAAGGAGTAAATGGAAGTATACAGCATGATTTTGATGATGAACTTACTCCTACTACCCCTTTTTTGGAAAGCACTTGACCAACAGGTTTACAATTTCCGCTACCAACAAGGAGCCAGTCGAACAGCAAAGGAGGAGGTTGGCAGAGCCAGTCGTAAATAAGGGGAAGAAGTGCAATCAGGCACAAAAGGAAACAAACGGACAATATGGTGAGTCCTTACACCATAAAGAAAGCGTTTTTAAGCAACCGAAGTTAGTTGTAAATTTGTCACAGCATTCTTTAACACATAATGAACTTAAGGTTCTAGAAAAACGACTGTCATTTATTCCTACAATGGACTCTGACATTACTGAAGTAGTTTTAGATATTAAAATGTTCACCAGAAACCTTATGTTGAAATTGATGTCTTCTAACAATAGTATGAGTAATGAATTTGTGTTTAGCAAACCTAGTAGCGTTATACCTAACATGAATCCATTGATTTCTGCATTTGAAAAAATATGCATTGGTGAAGTTCATAAGAAATTCAATGAACAAGAAATGTTACATAATAAAAATAAATGGTATAATTTATCTAAGGATGAATGTGTTGCTCTGAAAAATTTAAGAACTAATAATTGTATCATGATACGTCCTGTGGATAAAGGGGGACCCACAGTGATTTTTCATAAAGATGATTATGATAAAAGAATGTTCCTTCTCCTAAGTGACAGAACATTTTATATACCTATCACTTTGTTAAAGGTTAAAAAAATGATTAAATATGTTCAAGAACAGTTAAAGCTTTTGGCAGATAATAATATCATAGATGAGAAACTGTTTCAATAGTTTTTATTGCTAAACCCATAATTCCAATAATACAAGGGTTACCTAAATTACATAAAAGTTTAGACAATCCTCCAATGAGACCAATAGTGTCTAGTAGGAATTGCTGCACTGAAGCAATTTCCATTTATTTGGAAAAAAACTTTGAGAAGCTTTATTAACACCTCAGAACATATCATTAGGGACACCAAACAATTTGTTAAAGATCTATTTAAATTTCAGGAATCTGATATGCGTAAACAGACATTATTGGTCACATTGGATGTTGTCTCATTATTTACAGTTATACCTAATGAATATGGAATAAAGAATGTAGCTGATTTAATGTACAGCAATGGTAACTATGACTGTAAAAAATAGACCTGATATGCAAGTTATTAAAACTTGTTTTGGAGAATAATGTTTTCATATATAAGGATAAGGTCTTTTGGCAAAGCCAAGGCATTGCTATGGGAACGTCTTGTGTGAATAGTTATGCCAATGCTGTGATGTTGAAATGGGAGAAGGAATTTCTGATGAAAGATGAATTTGTAAATTACGTATTATTTTACCA
The DNA here is from genome assembly GCF_019279795.1 of Protopterus annectens. Lineage (NCBI taxonomy): Eukaryota > Metazoa > Chordata > Ceratodontiformes > Protopteridae > Protopterus > Protopterus annectens. The sequence continues at coordinate 1,074,586,598 of NC_056748.1, forward strand.
CAGATTTGTAGATGACCTCTTTATGATATGGAATGGTTCTATTGACAAGTTGCAATTGTTTACTGATTATATTAGTAGTTCTACACGTTTTCTTAAGTTTACTCTGAACTATTCAGATAAGGAAGTAAGTTTTTTAGATGTATCTGTCATGCGGACCACAAATGGTGACTTGAATGTTAAAATGTATAAGAAAGAATGTCATGTTAACAATCTCCTTAGCAGGGATAGTATGCACCCTCAGTTTATTTTTAAAAACGTAGCCCAAAATCCAGTTTATAGAGCTTCCAGGCTTAATGCTATGGATGAAGCATTTGTTACACAGTTAACCGTAGTGGAAACTGATTTATTAGAGAGAGGTTATGATAGGAAATTAATTGACTCTAGTATCAATGCAGTAAGGAATGTGAGGCACACTAGAGCCAAACCCTACTTTTCTAAACCAGTAGAAAGTAACATTAATGATCGGGTCAGAAAAATACAAACACTTAAACCATGTTTTAGTTATTCAAGAAATATTAGACGGTATACTGATATTATTAATAGGCACTGGAATATTTTAACTTCGGATAAGCAAATAAATAGATTCATAGGTGCTTTTCCAGAATTTACATTTAGAAATAAAAAAATCTTTAAAAAGACAATTATGTGGTCCCAGAGACATTGACTCACGAAATAAAGAAAATGGAACCAGACCACGTTTTAAATGCCAGTTTTATAAATATATAAATGCAGACAGCATATTAGTGCATCCAGATACAAGCAAATGTTTTAACTTTAATGTTAGCGCTACATGTGATTCTTCACATTTAGTGTATCTAGCTACCTGCAAAATATGTAATAAGTTCTATATAGGAAAAACGGACAGATTATTGAAAGATAGAATTAGAGAGCACATGTACCACATCAAAAAGGGCAGTTCCTTTAATGCTCTAGCTAAACACATAAAAGAACCTAGTATAGAGCATCAATTTACTTTTAGAGTGATAGGTAGGTATTTTGAAACTATAAGGGGTGGTGACACTAAGACACAAACAGAGAATTTGGAAATAAAATGGTTAGTTAGATTGAGAGCTGACTATGGACATGGCCTGAATGACCATGTGCCATTAAGACCTTTTTTAAAAAATAGAGCCTTACGTAGATAGTCATTTAGTTATTGAATCGTTGACTTTGCACATTTATGCAAGTACTGTATAAACTATGGTTTTTATTGAAGTTGTATTTATGTTGTTTTTATGTATATATATATATATATATATATATATATATATATATATATGTGTGTTTATGGGAAATATTTATATACTTATACTATTTATGGCTTCATATGTTTCATGAAAATAAGGATAGGATTTTTTTATAAAGTTGACATTTTATTTTTATTTTAAAGTTTTCTATACCTTTAAGCTCTTTATTAGTTAATTAAGTGATGCATAATATAAATATGGGTGTGTTGTCAGTTCTTGTATACACCTGAAGAAGCCAGTTGGTGAAAGTGCTTGTGTGTGTTTTAAGAGTAAAGCTTTTTGGAAGAGACCTGCAGCCTGCCTCTGTTCATCTACATTGTTGGTTTTAATTTTTTTTTGTTTGCACATACAATAAGTGGCATTCTAGTTTTATACTCCATATCTTTCAGAAAATGCATATGAACACAAAAGCTGTTATAGCAATTTTCTAAGTTGATAAGAATATTTGAAATCTGGTCCTGATTTTGCCCACCTGCGATTAATTCTGACATTGTCCATATTTCTTGTGTTAAGAGGTTACGAGGCATGTCCCTCCTATATATTTTATCCTGGTAAACCACTGAGGATTACAGTCCATCAAAAATGCTAGACATTGCAGTTCTGTGCTTCTATCCAGTAAATGTTTGTCAATGCAAAATGTGTTCTCCATAAAATGGTGTTGTGTCTTTGGGGGGGTATGACTAATGGCTGCAATCTGTTCTCCATAAAATGGTGTTGTGTCTTTGGGGGGTATGACTAATGGCTGCTTTTTACTCATTATTCTGAGTTTGCAAGATTACTGTGGCTTGTGTAAGGGGAGCTTGGAATACTTCACTGTGTAGCGACTGTTTTCATGGAACAAAACTGAAATATAGTTTGTGGATGTCATGTTTAATTATAACAGCTGGACTTAGGTGGAAGCTGTCTGCAGAAAGTAACTGACCCTCTTATTTACTTGACTTAAAGGTTCGTTGCATTTGCTGGACCATTGTGCATTTGCAAGATTACTGCCAATTATGTGACTCAGCTTGTGATACTTTAATGTCTGGCTACTGTTTCAATGCAACTAAGCAGGGTGAGAGGTTTGCATAATGGTTAACCTTACAGACACAAGGTGCAGGGTTTGATTCTCACATGTTGTAATTGGCTAGGCTTAAAATGGCTCACAACGGCCGTTAGCCTAGTACTAATCTATGAACCTAAATGCAAGGCATAACTTACTTTAAATATCCACACCATTTTCTCACAGGTTTGGGAGTAGTTTTGAATTACTCATGAAGAGAGAATAATGCCATTATGCAGCAAGGGGCCTGCTGCCCTCCCCACTCAGCACCCTCACCATGTATACAATGTCAACTATTACTAAGGCAGCTATTTAAACTGTTATGGTCCTGTGGCAGAGGAGAAGGGGTGATAGCCGCCCCCTTGATGGACTTTATAACACTTGTCTTTATCAAAAGTAATGGAAGGTGTGAATGACTAACTAGAGGTCAGTGGTGGGGTTTGCTACTGTACACCCTGCTGGGTGTTTAAAATAAGTTTTGTGAAATGCAATACATTGCTGTGATTTTATCTATAATTTCAGTTGTGGGGTTCTGTACAGAAAATAACCTCTTGTTTTCTCATTTTAAACAGTCACTATATAATTTTGCAGGACTAGTGTGCATTTGCAGAGTTATTAAGATTTGTATGAAGTAACTTGGAATACTTTAATGTGTGGCTACTCTTTGCATGGAAGTTGATGGAGCTGGAATACAATACATGGGTGTCATTTATCAGAAATATCTGAAGTGCATACAGAAGTAGCTATAACTACTGAGTGGGGTTTGGAGCCATCTATTGAAAGATACTGATTGCTTGTTCTTCAGCTGGCTTTCAGGACTAGTGTGTATTTGTGTGTAATAAGATAGATAACTGAACTGGACATGTGACATATACACAGCCAAAGTGGCTCTAATTGTTAGGGCTGTCTGTAGAGGAACATGCCTAGCTGCCTGCTGATGCCTGATTCCAGGTCTGCAGGACTAATGGAAACGTGATGCAGTATGGCACGTGTTTGTCTGAACTACATTGCAAGTCCATCCTCTTCTGCCACAGTCAGATGTCTGAACTGTACACACAGGTGGATATAGCTTGATGGGAGTGAGGCTTTCTGGATGAAACTAAGTGACCCTTTTTTGATTTGCTCAGTTTAAGTTCTCTGTCAATACAATAAGGTGTAAAATGCATTGTAGAACTCCCAGACCCACACATCTTCTGGGGAGTTGTGGCCCCTGCACAGCAAGGTCATACAAGTTGATTTTGGCACAGGTTTAGTAGTGATGTCTGCACTAATTCCCACATTGTCAAACACCAGCCCTGTTCAGGTGTACATGTCACTAAAGCTTGTGTGGGGAGCTGGGGATGATGTCATAATTTCTTCAGCTTTATCAGATTCTAAATTAAAGTGCTTATTCATTTATATAATTTGTCATTACATTTTGTCTCTGTATTTCCTGGCTCATAATTGTTTTGTTTGATATTTTGTTTGTTGGAATGTGATATTCCTTTAGTGTTGACTTTCCTCCCAAAACTCAAGGATCACTTTTCTTTTGCTGGGCTGGGGACAGTGCGGTCATTCATTTTTTAACTTTCTTCGCAAACTTCAGAGGGTTTACAGAGGGCCAACTAAGCTTTTACAGGAACAATGTTCTGTCTGAAAGTAACAAATTGGAAATATTACTGTAATTATTTTTTTTCATTTTCCTAAATCAAACATCAGATGCATATACAGGTTCCTCTTTTGTGGGAGGGTAAAGAAGCATTCCATTTATGTATGGCTAACAACAAATATGTTTTATTGTTTTTTCAGTTTTTTCAGTTTGTACAAGTCTGACATTAGGGGGTACACAGAAGGGGTCAGAATGTGTGTGTGTGTGTGTGTGTGTGTGTGTGTGTGTGTGTGTGTGTGTGTGTGTGTGTGTGTGTGTGTGTATACATATATCAACAGCAACTTCAAATATATGGTTTTGGCGATTTGTCTTATAATTTAACACCAGACAGGGATACACAGGAAGTGACTACATTTTTTAAGGTATCACCACATGCATTTGTTTTCTAGGTTTATTGTGCACTGCTATTTTGGTTAACTTTGAGCATTAATCTTTGGATACAACTCATTTCCTCTTTAAATAAAGACGTATAATTGAGTTTCTTTACTTATGGATTTTTGTTTACACCTTCATTGAATCAAGGGGTTGAAAAAAAGCACTAAAACACACCTCAGAGCATTTATAACTCTATGCCTTCTGGATGCCCAGAGGCCACCAGACCTCCAGCTTAATATAGTTATTACAGTGTAGTTTTGGTCATTTAGGGGTGTTAAAAATGATTCTGGGAATCCATGGTTGAAGAAACAAGACAGAATTTCTTCCCTTAATCTCAGAACATCTAGAACCCCCAGTTTACTACAGTTATTTCTACTGCAGTTATTACAGAGTAGTCTTGGTCAGTTACTGCAGTTATAACAGTGTAGTCTTGGTCAGTTACTGCAGTTATTACAGAGTAGTCTTGGTCAGTTACTGCAGTTATTACAGAGTAGTCTTGGTCAGTTACTGCAGTTATTACAGTGTAGTCTTGGTCAGTTACTGCAGTTATTACAGTGTAGTCTTGGTCAGTTACTGCAGTTCTTACAGAGTAGTCTTGGTCAGTTACTGCAGTTATTACAGTGTAGTCTTGGTCAGTTACTGCAGTTATTACAGTGTAGTCTTGGTCAGTTACTGCAGTTATTACAGAGTAGTCTTGGTCAGTTACTGCAGTTATTACAGTGTAGTCTTGGTCAGTTACTGTAGTTATTACAGTGTAGTCTTGGTCAGTTACTGCAGTTCTTACAGAGTAGTCTTGGTCAGTTACTGCAGTTATTACAGTGTAGTCTTGGTCAGTTACAGTGTGTTAAAAGGACTGAGGGATAAAAAAAAGACAAAAGTCAATGAGCAGGACTGAATTTTTTCCTCTAATCATGATTTTTGTTTAGGTCATCACTGGATGAAACATCATCATCAGCCCCCTTTTTCCCATTTTTCTACATTGGATTGGGGTATCGTGTTAACTGTCACCAACTCTCTCGATACAGTGCCACACTCCTGCCTTCTTCAACACTCATGCCTGACTGTCGCAGATCTTCTTTCGCACAATCCATCCTTTTGCTGGATATCCTCGTTTCCTCTTACCTTCTTCCTGTCCGTCCCAAATCTTCCTCACCAGATTGTCTTCTGCTTTTCTGCACATGTGCCCAAACCACCGTAGTCTGTTCTCTTTGATCTTTTCTGCAATTGGAGCTACTTTGTCTTCTGCTCTTATGTCCTCATTTCTTCATCTGTCCCACAGTGTGCATCCTACCACCCTTCTCGGGCACTTCATTTCCATCACTTGTAGCGGTACGTACGTATTATCGCAACCAGATTGCGATTATGAGAAGTAGCTGTTTCCAAGCCATACTCCTGCCTAAGTATGTACTCAAAGTTTTTTTAAGAGGAAAAAGTACTATTCCTTACTACTTCTGTGTAACTGTCTTGCCGTTATATAGGACTAGTTTTGCTTTTTTTTTTTGGGAGGGGAGTCGGTGGACAGACAAGGATCCATGAGTGTTGTAACAGTAATGGCTTCTCCCCGCTCATCAATGGTAGCTTATTAAACCAAAAACTTTGTAACTGCATGACATCAATTAGGGACACTAACATTTTAGTATAGTGTACAGAGAACTGGATCATCTTTTACTAAAACTAGTGGTGGAATCTGTCATTGTAAGCATACCTCTCAACTGTGCAGTGAAAATTCAGTACAGCAGTCACCATATCAATGAGGAATGGTTAATGTTCAAATGCCGTAGCCTTCCTAACATTTATGTCAGTGCTAATATTTTTTTTTAAACAACTAACTTAATAATGACATTCTCTTAAAATCTATGTCCACTTTTATGCATTTTTCACAGTCTGTTTATGGCTTTCTGGGGTGACACATTCATCTGAGCAATATTACACCGCACCCAAGGCATATAACGGTCTGATCATGTAAAAATGAAATCAGTTTACCTACAAACATTTACAGACCACATAGTCAAATGGATTATACTTAACAGACATAGAATGATATCGTATGGTAAAAGTGTGAATTACAATCTGAGGTAGTGAGTCTGTTATCTGGTTGCATTAATATATAAGTATCTCTCTAGCTTCTTCAACTGTTCTGTCTTTACTACCCAGGTTTCTGTACCATACAGTAGTACTGGTTGCATCACTGTCTTGTACACCTTACTTTTCAGCTTCCTTGGCATTCTTTTGTCATAGACTGCATCTGAAACTCTATACCAGTTGCCTTCAGCCCCTCTGATTCTAGCTTTGACCTCTTCATTCAGACTTCCCTTCTACTCAGTCACCCCTCCCAGATACTTGAAGCAGTTTACCTGTTCCACTATCTGCCCTTCTATTTCTATTCTCAGCTTCTTCTGATTTCCCCAATTTGTTGCCATTACCACCATCTTATCTGTGCTTAGTTGCATCCCATGTGCCTTCAGATTTGCATTATATTCTCCTATCCTTTGCTGAAGTTCTAGCTCAGATTCTGCCTGTACTGCCACATCGTCTGCATACTGCAGATTTGTTGATCTTTCCCCTCCAGCCTCTTTGCTAATGTAGTCCATCACAAGTATGAACAGCAGTGGGCTCAGAGCTGAACCCTGATGTACATCCACTCCCACTGGGAACCTGTCTATGAGCCCAAACACTGTTGATACTTGAGTCATTGGGTTCCTGATCATAGCCTGCACTAATTCTACCAATGCTTCTGGGACTTCAAACCACTGCAGTACTGCCCAGATCAGCTTTCTTGGGACCTTGCCATATGCTTTCTCCAAGTCTAGGAATGCCCAGTTGGGTTCCCTCCTCATCTCTAGCTTCTGTTCAAGTATCTGTCTGAGTGCAAACATCTGGTCAATTGCGCTGCATCCTGATCTGAATCTGAACTGCCCATCTGCCATTTTAAATTCCTCTATTCTGCATATCCATTTATCAATCACCCTCTCCAGAATTTTCATGCAATGTAGTAGGAGTTTGTGCAGCAGTTAGCATTGTCGCCTCACAGCAAGAGGTTCTCCCATTCGATTCTCAGCTGGAGCTCCTTCTGTGCAGAGTCTGCATGTCCTCCCCCGGTTGAATGACGTTAAAGACATTCAGGTTGGTGCGTGCATAAATGGGCATGCCTTCTTTGAAGTTTGGGCATTGGGCTGGCAACTTGGCACCGTAAAAATCCACTGCCAGTCATTAGTGGACGGGAGTTCCACTGTGGCGACCCCTAACCAGGAAAAGCCAAAAGACTTTAGTAGGAGTTTGATGCCTCTGTACTGCCCACAGTTGTGGAGGTCCCCTTTGCTCTTGTACACTGGCAAGAGTATGCTTATTCTCCAGTCATGTGGGATATGCCTTTCTCTCTACACTATTAGTACCTTCAGAAGCCATTTATCTCCTATCTCACCCAGCGTCTTTATCATATCTGCTGTCACCTCATCTGAGCCTGCTGCTTTCCCTGACTTCATCTTCCTTAGTGCTGTTTTACTTCTTCTAGGGTGGGCTCCTTTTCCTCTCACATTGTAGGCTGTTTCTGGGGCAGTACAGCTTCTGTGGGGTTTTCTTCATTCAGAAGTTGCTGGAAATACTCCTTCCATCTGCCTTTGATGTCCCCTGGGCTGGTAAGCAGGTTGTTGCTGGCATCCCTTATGAAGGGTGTCTGACTATCTTCTTTATCTTTCTGTCTTTGCCTTGCAACCTGATATAGTTTCTGTGTACCACTTACTGACTTACTGTCCAGAAGATGGTAGAGTGCCTCCGATGCCTTATTCTTTGCTATTGCAACTCCTTTCTTAGCCAACCAGTATTCCTTCCTAGCCTGGTCAGTCTTTTCTGTCGCCCACGTCTTCCTGCACTCCTTCTTTATTTGATCACTTCCTGGACTTCTGCATTCCAGCACCAGCTTTCCTTATGTACCTTATTTCCATACCTGGCTCGGCCACATATCTTTTCTGTAGCCCTAACACATGCTGTTTTGAGGTGCTACCATTCTTCTTCAACACCAGACAGGAAGTGACTACATTGTTTAAGGTATCACCCCATGCATTTGTTTTCTATGATTATTGTGCACTGCTATTTTGGTTAACTTTGAGCATTAATCTTTGGATACAACTCATTTCCTCTTTAAATAAAGAAGGTATGAAGCAAAAAAATCCAGCTGACCACCATGGCTTAAACAGGTTTATTTAGACAAGAGCGTTCACGTAGAACAAGCTATGCTTTCTCAAGTCTTCAATAAAATTAATAAAATGCCTAAGCTTTTTATAATCAAAGCACCATCAATTAACATCAATTAAACACATCAATTAAAATTAATTCATCAATTAAAATACATCAATCAAGTCATTATCTAGTATACATTCATTTAAAAGAACAAGCCTCTAGCTCGGGTTTAATGCAGACATAATTAATCCAGGGTATATGTGTGCTTGCAACTTTAATATCCACTTTAGCTCAATTCGTTCAATTAGATTATTAAAATTACCCCCTCTCTTATCATTATTGACAATTTGTATGACTCTAAACCTAAACTTTTGCAAAGAGAATTCCATAATATGCTTGGCTAAGGGATTCAGTTTATTTTTATTTTTCATATCATATGTATGCTGATAGATTCTCTCTCTAAGCCGTTTCTGTGTTTTCCCTATATAGAAACATATACATTCAGTGCACTCTGCCATGTACACTATGCTAGTAGTTTTGCAAGTAGCATAAAATCTTGGCTGGAAGGTGTAGGGTAAAACCGGGTGTTTAAACTCCTGTACATTAGAAACATATTGACACATTTTACACTTGTTACAACAATACGTTCCAAACTTCAACAAGGGCGCAGTGTTCTTTTGCCGATCGTTACATAGTAACTGTTTCAGGTTACTCTTGTTCTTATATGCAAAGCTAGGCACTCTCCTTATAATATTTTCCGTTTCCTTGTCAGTTATAAAAAAAAATGCCAGTTGTTCTTAATTATGTCACAAACTTTGCTAGTATCACTAGCATATTTAGTAATAAAGTGTACATTGTTGCTGCGCTTAATATCCTTTATTGTAATTAAATTTAATGAAAAGTGCTGCATTTGTAGGTTTAATTGCCTTACTATCTGCAAAGGTTTCATTCTTAATAACTTGAAAAAACAGTTTTATCATACCCCCTTTTTATAAATAACTTCTCTAAATAATTAACCTCTTCTAATGTATCAGTTTGCACATTACATAGATTGCTAGCTCTAGTTAACTGCCCTTTGATAATGTTTGAAAAATATGCTTGGGATGCATGCTGTTAATAACTAAAAGGCTGTTCTTCCATCTGCCTTTGATGTCCCCTGGGCTGGTAAGCAGGTTGTTGCTGGAATCCCTTATGAAGGGTGTCTGACTATCTTCTTTATCTTTCTGTCTTTGCCTTGCAACCTGGTATAGTTTCTTTGTGCCCCTTACTGAGTCACTTTCCAGAAGTTGGTACAGTGCCTGCGATGCCCTATTCTTTGCTATTACAACTTCTTTCTTAGCTTCATTGTTAGCCAACCAGTAGCCCTTCCTGGCCTGGTCAGTCTTCTCTAGCTCCCACTCCTTCCTGCACTCCTCCTTTCTTTTGATGACATCCTGGACTCCTGCATTTCACCACCAGCTTTCCTTATGTACCTTATTTCCATACCTGGCTCGGCCACATATCAATTCTGTAGTCCTAACACGTGCTGTTTTTAGGCACTGCCATTCTTCTTCAACACCAGACAGGGATACACAGGAAGTGACTACTTTTTTTAAGGTATCACCACATGCATTTGTTTTCTATGTTTATTGTGCACTGCTATTTTAGTTAACTTTGAGCATTAATCTTTGGATACAACTCATTTCCTCTTTAAATAAAGACGTATAATTGAGTTTCTTTCCTTATGGATTTTTGTTTACACCTTCATTAAATCAAAAGGTTGTAAAAAGCACCAAAACACTCCTCAGAGCATTTATAACGCTATGTCTTCTGGATGCCCAGAGGCCACCAGAGCTCCAGCTTAATATAGTTATTACAGTGTAGTTTTGGTCAGTTTGGGTGCGTTAAAATGATTCTGGGAATCCATGGTTGAAGAAACAAGACTGAATTTCTTCCCATAATCATAATTTTTGCTCAGACCATCACTGGATGAAAAAGGTTGTTTAAAAAAACTATAAAATACACCTCAGAACATCTAGAACCCCCAGCTTATTACAGTTATTACAGCATAGTCTTGGTCAGTTACTGCAGTTATTACAGCATAGTCTTGGTCAGTTACTGCAGTTATTACAGCATAGTCTTGGTCAGTTACTGCAGTTATTACAGCACAGTCTTGGTCAGTTACTGCAGTTATTACAGCACAGTCTTGGTCAGTTACTGCAGTTATTACAGCACAGTCTTGGTCAGTTACTGCAGTTATTACAGCATAGTCTTGGTCAGTTACTGCAGTTATTACAGCATAGTCTTGGTCAGTTACTGCAGTTATTACAGCATAGTCTTGGTCAGTTACTGCAGTTATTACAGCATAGTCTTGGTCAGTTACTGCAGTTATTACAGCATAGTCTTGGTCAGTTACTGCAGTTATTACAGTGTAGTCTTGGTCAGTTACTGCAGTTATTACAGCATAGTCTTGGTCAGTTACTGCAGTTATTACAGCATAGTCTTGGTCAGTTACTGCAGTTATTACAGCATAGTCTTGGTCAGTTACTGCAGTTATTACAGCATAGTCTTGGTCAGTTACTGCAGTTATTACAGCATAGTCTTGGTCAGTTACTGCAGTTATTACAGCATAGTCTTGGTCAGTTACTGCAGTTATTACAGCATAGTCTTGGTCAGTTGGAGTGTGTTAAAATGATTCAGGAAAAAATAACAAAGTCAATGAACAGGACTGAAATTCTTCCCTTAATCATGATGTTTGTGCAGGTCATCATTAGATGAAAAGGTTGTTTAAAAAGTGTAAATTGCACCTCAGAGCGTCTAGAGCCCCAGCTGAATCCACTTATTTTGTACTTAATTAACAAGATAAGTCTTGCCTAGATAAAATGTGTTGAATGAATACTGGAAAAACTAAAAAGTAAGGCAAGATGTGTGGTGTAGGTAGATCAGGATGGGGACACTGGGTGGTGTGTGTGTAGGGGAGGCGTCATACAACCCTTCTGCCTAGGGCACCAGGTGACCAAAGGTCAGCTCTGTACACACTGAAAGGAGCATTGTACTCAGTGAGCAGCCTAATGAGTGCAGAGTACAGTAAAATGATTACATCTCTGGACTTTGATACCATACCAGGGCAACACCCTTATAACAGTGAATAACATATGGTAATCAAAGAATAGTTTGTTGTTGACATAAGTTCTCAGCTCCCTACCTACAGGATCAATTTTTAGGGGTATGCTGTCAGTGTGATAGTTATAATGGAAGACATGCTTTGCAAAGGATACAATTATACATTTCTTGGCATTTAGTTTTAGTCCATGGTTTTGACACCAGCTGTTTGTGAGAAGTCCTCTTGGAGGATCTTGGTATACTCTGGGGAGTTTATGATGGCTGTAGGTTTGCAATCATCTGCAACTAATGCAAAAGTGGAATGGTTCTAGACCACAGCCCTGGGGTACATCACTAGTGACAGGTCTTTTGGAAGTTTGAGGTATAGCTAGCTAATTTTAAACCTGGGACTGTGTCTCTGATTTGTCACGTCCCTTCTAAAAGTTCCTCTACTTAGATTTGAGAAGTTAAAAAAAAAAGTATTTTCTACTTTTAAACTATAGCTTACATCTGTACCAAGCAGCTGCTATGGTTTTCCTTCACTGTGAGAGCTATAGTGCTTTCATTTAAAAATAAAGCATCTTTATGTTTAAATTCTTGAAACTGCAGTAAGCCACTTATTACATTTGTAACTACAAATTTCCACTATGCTCAACTGTCTTTTTTATTACAACTCCAATAGGATGTTTTTCTTCGCCACATACAGCCAAAAATCTGAAGATACTGCTACAAATACAGTATTATCGTGTTTCCCTTCTGGGGCTCTATCAATGTAGGGAGCAAATCACTTCTAAACACTGAAATGCATGAATCTTTCTAAGTGAATTCATCACTTCAGCCGGAGATTAACATTAACAGAAGTGGGATGAACATTCCCTTGATTTGCTTTCTCTCTACACGATCTTTGTTGAGCTATCAAGCTCCACTGAAATCCAACTGTCTGACTTGGTCTTTACTTTGTGTGTAGTCCAGTCCAGCCTGATACTTATTTGCAGCTTTACAGATGAAAGTTTGCATGGAAATGTTGTAGTGTAAATTCTAATAATTTCATTCAGAGCCCACTGTTCAGATTAATTTCATGCTGCACAGGAAGTTCTTCTGCTATACAATGGGAACTTGATGACAGGTGGTTGCTACTCTGTATAACAGTGTTAAAGAAGGAAAAGCCATAAATACTGACTATGCACATGCAACTAGAAGTGCTGTAACTGATATTTTATTTTTGTAGGATGTGCATCAAGCCAGTGGGGGTGCAGACACAGAATACAAATGATATCAATTTATTTTAGTTGTTTTCTTGATTTATCAAAACCTATTTCTTATATGAACAAATCAGATGTCTCTTGAGAATGTCACATAATGAGAGTTCCGATGTATGAAACAGAGAGGGGGTAGGATAGAGATAGAGAGATTGAATATATATGGTTTACTATCAAAATATTGAAAGCCCTAACCACGAAATGTCTGGAGTCTGATGAAGTTCTGCTTCAAGGACGTAAGTGCTTACTGCTACTGAATGTTGTTAATAAAGAGTTTTTAGCCTTTGAGCTTTTTCACTCGCTTTTAGCTGTTTTATTTCATTCACATATTTTTTAGGGCTAGTGTTTAGTGTTTGTCCCATTTTTTATCTGGTCTAACCACAAAATGTTTACATCCCTGAACTGGAACAATGAAGAATGGCAAGCCGACTGCTCAGAATGTCAATTTTTTTGGAAGGCAAGAATCAACATTCGACAGTGACTGGACCACTCACCATCTGAAAGATACACCATCTAAAATGCATACATATTTCTACTGTTTTGCAGGTGGGCAAGCCACAACATGCCCCCTACACCCCCTAATTATATATTCTGTCTCCAGGATTGCACTACAGTGAGGAAAAGTGTAATTTCCCCGATCCCCACTGTAGTGCTATCAATTCAAAACACAGATGCTCAAAACTGCGAAGACAAGCTATGTGCTGATGTTTTGGAGTCAAAAGGATTTGCGTTCACAGTTTTGCCTTTTTGCACCTATCTGTTCAACCTTCTGACAGACAGTAAGGTGAATTTCATTATTTTGATAGTAAACCTATAGTGCTATTTGTATTGTTTTTCTATGTTTTTTAAATTTCCCCCCTGACTCCACTGAAAATGGACTAACATCCAGTCGGACTATCCCGGATAACAAAAGTAAGTAGGTAAATAAATAAATAAATGTGTACACAAACACACACACTTATTTACAAGCCATGCAACAACATTCTATAACATGAATAAAAATGCCTCTGCTTCTCAATGAGCACAGTAAGAGACTTCTACAGCATTGCACTCTGACCTGCGAAGTGGAATCACATTACACTGTATTTTATGGGCCGTAACTAAATAAGTGAAATTTGAGATGCAGCTGGTGGAAGCATAGCATGTGGCTGACCTATAAACTCAAATTTCAAAGCTGAACGTATTGGCTATTAGCATTCACAGCCGCTACCGTGACACTGATCACTTGCCCATATGCTTTGCACAATTTATGGCAAACTTATTGAGACGGCTCACTGAAAAGTCAAAACCTCATTTGCATTTTATCTAAGTATGGTAGTATACAGAGGTCATAATAAAAAAGTCAACGTTTTCAAAAGGAGGCGACAATTTTAAATAAAGGCCATATGAAAGCCTGCTGTAACTGTTGCCATCTTTTCTCCAGCACATGCTGACCTGTCTGGCAGTTAATGCACCATACAGTTAAAATGTCAACTAAATACCTCAGGCAAACCTTTATGTTACTGTTGCTAGAAAAATGCTTGCATTATTATTCAGAGATTAGTCATCATTCTTCAAGTCAACGAGGGATGTCAAATGATCCATCAATCTGTGGTTTCAGTTTTCTCTATTTTTTTTGCTTTCAGCTATGAGAATTGCCAAAAAAAAAACTCAATGAATTTCTTATTCATTTCTACACTATGTTGAACAAGATCTATTTATTTTGCAAACCAGCCTTTTACCGATTAGCAGAAGTCAACTAGCTTACTGACCAGTCCCTTTTTAACAAGAAGCTAAGACAGTAATGCTTTAGAACTGCTTAATTTGCAGTTGATGTTATAATGTATATTAGAGGCGACTCATAATGTGTGCATTTTTTTCCTTCTGTCTGGCTTGACAGATCATCTTTTACTGTGAGTAAAGTCAGAATACCTTATTTTTGAGACATTAGAATACTTTGGAGATATTCTTATACTGATTTATAATGAACAGCAAATCAGACTATGCTTTTCTTTTACTGTGTGACTGGTTTTATAACATTATACCTTGTATAGTTCTCTCTCTCTCACACACACACACACACACACACACACACACACACACACACACACACACTTCTCACATTTACTAAGAACTTTGTTGCATCCAGTACATATTTAAGGTTTATCAGTTTGAAATATCTCAAGCTATAAATAACTGTCATTAACCCATTTGGCTGCAATGCCTGAAACTGAGTTGGTGAATCACACTCACTTCAGATTTCATTCCACTCCATTGTCTTGTGTTTAAACAAATAGTCTGCTAATTACTTTTAGCTTCATTGTTGGCAGCCTGCTATTTGTTTTTGTTGCCTGATTGACTCAGACACTGTTGTTATAATTCCAATGGATCATTTAATTTAATAAATGTAACTGAACGTTTTGAGGAGCAAATGAACTGACAGTTAAGTTATAGAGATTTGCTGTTTCGCTCTGTGATCAAAAACGTGTTAGACTTCCAATACTACCCAATCAAAATATCATGCTTTAGTTCAGCACGTCTGCTATATACATTTCCATTCAGAAATGACATATCGTTAAATACAAACGAGTTTTCAGTGTCTGAAAGTCTGAAGCTGTTATGTCATGGCAATGTTTTCTTATTATGTTTAAAGCATTGTTCTTCACTTCTTCGCTGCACAGTCAGTTTATATACAGACAGAGACATTATATATACATATACACACACACACACATATATATATATATATATATATAGAGAGAGAGAGATGCATATATATATTTTTCTACATAATTTTTATTGTTTTCATAAATACAAATGCATCAAAAATGTTAAACAATATAAATAAATCTTAACTATATACAATGTCCATAACAGAAGTAACTTTGTCAGTACATTCACATTTTATCTAACAATTTTTTAAGTTTTAACCAAGCTAGTTTTTTATGTGTCATTCGTGTAGTTCTTAAAGTCATAGTCATTAATTTCACTATTACAAACTATTTTAGCCAGTGATATAAATTCCACAAAAGGTGTCATTTTCTTACTTTTCCAGTTTGAGGTAATGGTTTTACTTGTGCACTTGGAACACACACTGGAATCGGAGCATTAAATAATAACACCGAGTCAGTGACTTCACATTTATCCGACCACAGCGCTTTAATAAAGGATTTGAATTCTGACCAAAAGGGAATCACGGTATTACATTTTATAAATATATGTATGCAGTCTGTATGTTCTGCTTCTTCACATCTCCAACATAATGATGTCTCATTACCTGATATTAATGTTATTTTCATATATATATATATATATATATATATATATATATATATATATATTTGTGATGGTCATGTGCGTAATGTTACCTCATGGTCTGGGTAGTGGCTGAAAAGGGTCATCTACCAGTTCAACATCCTGGTTAACAAACTTAAAATTAGTAATACACTATATAAATACAAACGTAGTCTGAGGTTCTAAATCTTACAAATGTTCATAGGTTCATAGTAAGAAATGTTACTGGATGTCAGACTATTTTGAATGAATATGGTATAGCTGCTTAAAAACTAAAATGCTCTTGAATGTTACCAGAACTGTGGTTTACAGGGATAAAACCATGCCTCAGTGTGGTCAGCAGCTAGGGCATCTGAGCTGCGAGTAGGAAAGGATACCATATTCATCCAGGGGAGGAGGAGAGAGGTCCTCACATTTGGGGCACACTGTCACGATTTGACTTCCCTGGTGAACAAGGCATCCTGCTGATGTCAGCCCCCTGTAGAAGTAGGGAGAGGTGCAATGTAGACACCCATTACCCATTGCACATTCCACCCTTGTGTTGTTACCAGGCATGGGTGGGCATCAGCCTCATCCTGTGGTCAGGATTAGATTGGAACGAAGCGAAGGCAGCTCCAGCAGAGCTGGTGGACAAGGAAAGGAAATGACATCAGTTGATGCTCAGCTTTGGGTAGCCAAAAAGGACAAAAGAAATCTTGGAATATCTACCTTTTGTCTATTACTTCGCTTATATTTTCTGCTACAAGTGCTATTCCCCTTTGACACTGTAGATTCATATGCAGCAGAACTTCTCACAGCTGTTCTGGTATTGAAAACAAAATAATTAGCATTTTCTGTTCCTTGTGTGTCTACAGACCTTATCCTAGTAGTTAATATATATTTCCTTCAGTTGCATTATAAAATAATTAAGGAATGAATGGAACCCATTTCCCTAAATACTCCTGTACTCACCTTGGCAAATGGTGCCTATTTTAGTACTGCTACACCCTTTCTGTTTACTTTCTTCCAGTCTTCATTTCTCTGTTATGACTTTTCTTCTTCTTCTGACAATATTTTACAAAGCATTATCACATGTGTATGTAACTCTTCTGTATTATGCCTTTTGTCTGTGTTGTTTGCAATTTCTGACCATGGTTTCTATTTCATAACATCTGAACTGTGTATATTACGATGTTACTACTTACAATACATTTTAAAGTCCTAATCTTCTGCAGAGCAATATACAATTAACAGTCTCAAACTATTATCTTTTTTCCCCTGAATTTAACTCATACTTCTCAACCTCTCAGTGCAAGAAGTCTGGACAAAGGCAGAAATAATGGGGGTGAATGACCCATAAAAAGGAACAGAGATTAAATAATACTCATATAAACTTAGATAATTGTTGTAATAGGAGGCAGACCTTTAGTATGCATTTTTTATGGATATGAAGTCTGAAACTCAAATCTCTTTCATTGTTATTGATTTTAGTACTTGATCTGCCGCAGCAAACCACACACTTTATAACAGACATATCAAAAATATAAAGCAAAAGTCTGAACATTCTGTGAAAATCTTACACATTTTCATAGATTTGTCGGTAGTTTGCTACAGTAATTTATTATTTCTGAATGCATGGCCTGCTTTTATTTCACTACTGCTGAAGATTTCTCCCTGGATATACTGAAAAAATAGGTCTCACCCAGAAATTACCAACCTTGTCAACAAAATGTCATAAAAAAGATAAAATACATATTATTAAGATGCTTGAATTACTGTTCTTCCATTTCTTTATTCTATTTATTTTATAAAGCATGTTAACATTTCCAACAGTCATTGTTCAAAACATGTAAATGTCCCCTTTTTAAGCCAATCATTGAACGTAAATCATACTTTGGTATGTGTTTTTGCAAAGAAATAATTCAGTTTGAAATATCTTAACATTTTCTAACCTACAGAATCAAAGGTCTAGCGCCTCTTGATTACCCAGACAGATAAAAAGTCCTTTCACTTTTTTATCATCTCTGTAGGGCCCTGTGTGGAGATCAGATCCATGTTTGGCTACTGAAGCCTAAGAATCTAACCTGCAAAAGAATGAATGTAAACCAGCGAATGGGACATTTATCAAACAGTGACAACTGCAAAAGGAATACATTAAATGCTCGTAGTTGGCCAACAACCAAGAAGTAAGATAATGCATAAGGTAAGTGAAGGGAAACCTTTTAAATTTGCCCTATTCCCCATTGTAGTTCAATTTTGGTGTTGGTATATACAGTTAGTGGGGATGTGGGGGGTGAGCCCCCACCTTGGTTAGTTGTATGTGCGATGTTGACTGACTCTGGCCAATCAATCTATTTTTTTTCAATGCTGCCATTGTTCGATAAATTTCACATTTGCTGTTTTACTTTTGTAGTTTTGCGGTTCAAGGTTTCTGTTATTCAGGAGCCAAACATAGACCCATGGAGATCACAGTCTTGCCTTCAGGTGACTCAACGATTCTGCCTTACTGAACCTTGTACACCTCATACACATTGGTAATATGAGGAAAATTCACTTCAAAATTATAATGTTATATAATAATACAACATAACATTAATAGCCTTTCTTAATTAAGGGGTTCATAGGTGTGTACTAGGCTAATGACCCTGGAGCCTTTACAAGCCTAACTCATAGGATTACCCCTGGCATTGCACCACCTGACCTTAGTTCCCAGTGTCTCTGTTGAGTAAAGCCACTGGAGTGATCCCTGGGGTGAAATTTCTATTTCCCATCCACTCATCAATATTTCTCTTGAAGAGCGCCAGTGAGGTTCTCTGATTGACATGTATGGGAAGTCTGTTCCATAGCATGGGCAGTCTCTGGATTATGAACCTGTCCCTCCAGCATGTTCTGTTGATTGTGGTAATGAGGTTGAGGTCTCTGGACTGTGTGGTGCGAAGGGATTGGGATTTCTTCAGCTGTAGCATTTCTAACAGAGCTGGGTCAGACATGGCTTTGTAAGTCAAGCAGAGATTGCATCTAAGTAGGCGATATGAGACAGAGAATAGTTGGAGTTTTTTTTAGTCTGTCCATATAGGACAAATGTTTAAGGCCTAGGATCCTCTTTGTGAGGTACTTTTGTGGCCTCTCCAGTTGTTGCAGCTCTTTAGTGAGGTACATGCCAAATGGGGCATTGTACTCAATGATTGGCCTAATGAGGGAAGAGTACAGGGAGACAATGACCTCTTTCTTCCTGGATGCAAAACCCTTAGTAATGAGATGTGCCACATAGAAGGACTTTCTGACCACAGTGGCAATGTGGTGGTCAAAAGAGAGGTTGCTGTCAACCTGTGTTCCCAGATCTCTTATAACGCCTTCTGTCTTCGGTGGACTACCATTGATGTGGTAATTCATGGGAACTGGGTTTTTCCCAAAGGGGATGATGACACATTTTTTGGCATTGAACTTAAGGCCATGGTTCTGACACCAGTTGTTGGTCTCAGCGAGGCCTTTCTGTAGGATGTCAACATCACTTGGGGAGTTAATAATAGCTCCCAACTTGCAATCATCTGCGAACATTGTCAGCCAGAGTCCCTTCATGTTGGCCTGGACTTCAGAGAAGTAGATACCAAACAGGAGAGGACCCAGGACCGAACCCTGTGGGACTCCACTCGTGACTGGTCGGCAGTCTGACTTGGAGTCAGCTACTTTCACACTTTGGTTTCTACCTGTGAGCCAGTTTGCAACCCACCTAGGGATATAGGGGTTGATGTCTAGTAAGTTTTTCTAAGATTCCTGAGTGGGGAATGGTATCAAAGGCCTTGGCCAGATCAAGGTAGGCTGTATGAACCACCTTGCCTTCATCCACAGGTCTGGTGACTGACTCAAAGAAGTTGACCAAGTTGAGCAGGCATGATCTACCCTTCACAAAACCAAACTGTGTAGGATCCAGAGTTTGGAGATTCCCTATATCCTTGTTTATTAGGTCCATGATGATGCTTTCCATAGCTTTGCAGATCAGACTCATCAGGCTAATGGGGCGATAGTTCCCAGGGTCTGTAGTCACTCCTTCTTTGTGGAGAGGGATGAATGTAGCAGTGCACCATTCGGTAGGGACAAAGCCTGAGGTGAGGCTGTGAATGAACAGAGCACACAGATGAGGTGCCAGTTCACTCTGTAGTTCATGTAGAACACAGACAGGGATATTGTCAGGTCCCATAGAAGCTGTATTCCTGGCCTTGGACATTGCTGTTTTAACCTGTGCAGCAGTAATACTGGGTGCCTGGCAATCTACTGGTATTGTGACTGGTCCCTTAGGGGGGAGAGAGGGGTAAAGTTGGCACTGAATCTGTTGCCCAGTATATTGGCAATATCCGTTGGCTCGGTATAGGAGGTACCATTGTGCAGTAGCTCACAGCAAATCTGGGTATTGCCGTGGAGATTCTGTACATAACTATAGAAGGCCTTGTGGTTGTCTTTACTATCTGCTGCAATTCTGTTTTCATAGCTAGCTTTAGAGGATTTGATGAGGGATCTCAACTTTTTGTTGAGGCTGATAAGGGAGTTTTCCAGTCTTGGGACTTCACCTTATTCTGCATCAGTTTCCTCCTTCTGTTGTAGAGTTTGTTTATGACAGGGGATCACCAGATTGGCTTCCTTTTTTGGAGGAGAGCGTCTTGGTTCTATTGTGTATGGTGAGATCCATGCATTTGTGTATGTGCTTGTACAGCGCATTGGTGTATGATTCGGCAGTCATGCAACTGTTCTCCATTTGCATGGGTGCCGAGAAGTTAGCCACCTCTGTTTTTAGGAGCCCAAAGTTAGCTTTGGAGAAGTTTTTCATGGTGGTTACATTTGTGTGTGTGTGTGGGGGGGGGGGGATGTGGATTTCCAAGCTGATTAGTTTGTGGTCGGATCTAACCAGGGAGGAGTTGACTACTGGTGTAAAGCAATGGTCACCCCATGTTAGTAATGACCAGGTCAAGGATGTTGCTACCTCTAGTGTGCGTAAGAACGAGCTGGTCCAGGGCACTGGAATTAATGAATTCCAGGAAACGTTGGGCAAGTGTATTGGTACATGAGATGTTTTCCCAGTTAATGGAGGGGTAGTTGAAGTCGCCCAGTATGAGAGTTTTAGGTTGGACCTTAATATTCTCCAGGGTGCTTAGTAACATGGAGTGTGAGTCTCAGGACATGGTTGGGGACCTATAGCAGGCTACGGTCTGAATCGCTGTCTTATCCAATGTTAGCTGCACCCAAAGGGGTTCATGCCTGTGGAACAAACTTCCCTTGCATGCTAAGTAGTGTAACAGTTTGGCTTTTTTTAAGTTAATGACTTGATGGGTACATATAAATTTACTTCTGAGACCAGCTCTATGGCCCATATCAAGAAGGGGTGTACATGTACCAGCAATACTTCCTAGTTCTGCAGAACAACTCTGACTCTGCTTTATATTTTTGCCTGCACCTTGTAAATGTTTAATTTGCTTGTAAATCACTAACAAATACAGTCGTCCATTTATGCCAGTCATTCAAATTTCATACTTATTTAATGCTTCCAGATTATGTATATTATGCAGTTAGTACATATCTATTTTATGTTTTCCCTCTTAAACTATCATTGTGCAGATAGACCTGTGTATGTGGGAGTTAGACTCATGGAAGGTTAAAGGGCTCCAGAACTTAAAGAAGAGGAAACTATTGCTACACATATTGTTACAGGATAAAGCATTGTTTGTATTTCTGCAAGAAACACATTTAATGAATGACCAATGGGCTGATATTAAAAAAAAGAACTGGATCAGAGAAGTAGTGGCATCAGAAGGTAAGACAAACAGTGCTGGGGTAGCTATAATTATTAAGAATCAATACAAAGACAAGATTCTAGATTCTAAAGCAGACAAAAATGGGCGATGGTGTTATGTTATTCTATCAAACAATGCATTTGATAAGCCTATTATACTTCTAAATATCTATGCGCCCTGCAATGACCAACAAAGTTTTATAACATCATTATATTCAATCTTAACACAATATGATGGTTATTATTTTCATAGTTTCATAGTTTCATAGTATAGTACTAGGCTATCTGCCCTGGGGCATTTGTAAGCCTAGCCATAGTGATGTGGCTTTTGCCACCCCATGAAATGGTACAAAAATGTACAGAATAAATCTAGAATACTGTGCCTCTGTCTAGTAGTGACACAATGAAGGTCCCCTTATATAATAGAATTAGTTTACTGTGCCCCTGTCTAGCAGTGACACAGATGTGATTTCTCTTGAAGAGAGTCAGTGAGGGGCTCTGCCTAATACGAACTGGGATCCTGTTCCAAAGCATGGGAAGCCTCTGGGTTATGAATCTATCCCTCCAGCATGTCCTATTCATACTTGTGCCGAGGTTTAAGTCTTCTCGTGGGGTTGATGGATTTGGATTTTTTGAGGTGGAGCATGTCCATCAGATCCTGATTGGATATGGCCTTGTACGTCAGGCAGAGATCACCTCTGAGCAGGCGGTATGCTACTGAATAGAGCTGGTTTCTTTAGTCTGGCAGAATAAGACATATGTTGGAGACCCTTGATCCTTTTGGTGAGGTACTTTTGTGGTCTCTCCAGCTGTTGCAAATGCCGGGTGAGGTACATACCAAATGGGGCATTGTACTCAATCATGGGTCTGATGAGGGAGGAATACAGGGGTACAATGACATCCTTGGATCTGGATGTGAATCCCTTCATGATGAGGTGTGCAAGGTAGAATGTTTTTCTAACCACTTTGACAACGTGGGTGTCAAATGAGAGGTCGCTGTCTGCTTGGGTCCCTAGGTCTCTGATTACTTTTTCCGTACTCAGTGGGTTGCTGTCTGTGTGATACTTTGTGGGTACTTTGTTTTTTCCAAAAGGGATGACTATACATTTTTTGGCATTTAGTTTAAGGCCGTGACTATGGCACCAGTTGTCCGTTTCAGTGAGGCCTTTTTGTAGGATGTATGTGTCTGCTGGTGTATCGACTATGGCGCTTAGTTTGCAGTCATCTGCGAACTTTGTCAGCTACAGCCCTCCCATGTTTGCTTTAACATCTGAGAAATAAATGCCGAACAAGAGGGGTCCCAGGACAGATCCCTGTGGGACACCACTTGTGACTGGCTTTGAGTCTGACATTGCTCCAGCGATTTTAACTTTATGGGTTCTGTCCTTTAGCCAGTTTGCAACCCATCTAGTGACATAAGGGTTTACTTTTAAGCTGTTTAGCTTATCTATGATGCCTGAGAGGGGTATTGTGTCGAAGGCCTTAGCCAAGTCCAGGTATGCTGTATGGACTGCTTTGCCCTCATCAATGGCTCTAGTGACTGTTTCGAAAGTCAACCAGGTTTAAAAGGCAGGATCTGCCCTTTACAAAGCCGAACTGGGTGGGGTCAAGTGTCTGTAGGTCCCCTATGTCTCTGTTTATGAGTTCCATAATGATTCTTTCCATAGCTTTGCAGACCAGGCTAGTTAAGCTTATGGGGCAGTAGTTTCCAGGGTCTGTAGAGGCACCCCCCTTGTGGAGTGGGACCACTGTTGCTGTACGCCAGTGTTCAGGTACATATCCCGAAGTAAGGCTAAGGTTAAATAGCATTTTTATGTGTGGGTTTAGCTCCTCTTGGAGTTCACGTAACACGCACCCGGGATACCATCAGGTCCCATTGATGCTGTGTTTTTGCTTTGTTTAGGGTGGTTCTCACTTGGACATCTGAGATGACAGGGAGATTACATTCAGCTGGGATAAGTATTTCTTCTTTTGGGGGTGAAGGAGGGGAGAAATTTGCACTGAACCTGTCAGCCAGAATGTTAGCAATATCTGTGGGTTCAGTGTATTTTTTGTTGTTGTGAATCAACTCTGAGCATATCTGAAGGTTTCCGCCCAGGTTTCTAACATAGCTGAAAAAGGCTTTGTGGTTATCTTTAGTGTCCTTAGCGATTTTTCTCTCAAAGTTTGCCTTGGATGTTTTTATAAGAGAACGTAGTTTTCTGCTAATGTTGATCAGAGATGTCTTCCCTTCATGGGATTTCGCTCTGACGTGCAGTAGCTTCCTTCTTTTGTTATACAATTTGTTTATGGCTGAGGTCCACCAGACAGGACGCTTACATTTGGTGGAGAGGGACTTGGATTTGTTTGGGATTGCATGATCCATGCATTCTTGGAGATGTCCATAGAAAGCATTTGTGAAGGATTCGGCATTGTGGGATGTGGTATCCACTGCCACAGTGGGCTTAAAGGATACCATCTCAGTCTTAAGAAGAGTGAAGTCTGCTTTTGAGAAGTTTTTCACTGTGGTCTTGTGTGCTGGGGGTGGAGGTGGGATATGTATATCCAGGGTGATTAGTTTGTGATCAGATCTCACTAGTGAGGGGTATACTTCCGGTGTGGAGCATTTTGTCCCCATGTTTGTGATGATCAGGTCTAGTATATTATCTCCCCTAGTGGGAGAGGTGACTAGTTGTTCCAGCGCATTTGAATTTATGAATTCCAGGAACCTTTGGGCTAGGGTATTAGGGCTAGAATAATGTACCCAATCTATGTTTGGGTAGTTGAAGTCTCCCAGTATGATGGTATTTTGTGATACATTCATATCCTCCAATGTCTTCAGGAAGGCTGAGTGGGGTTCTTGAGATTGGGAGGGTGGTCTGTAACATGCTACCAATTGTATAGCAGTTTTGCCTATGGTTAGTTGCACCTGTATGGTCTCTGATGCTTCATGTGTTGCTACTAACCTGGAGGTGTGGGTGTCCTTTATGAATATGGACACTCCCCCTCCCTTTGTGGTTCGGCCCGGGTTTTGGGGCCAAAAAGCATGATACGAGGTATAGCCTGGTAGTGCTGGGGTGCTCTCAGGAGCCTTGAACCAGGTTTCAGTTACTGCACAGACGTCGATTTTCTCCATGCTGAGGAGTGCATCAAGTGCCTGCATCTTGAGATTTAGACTTCTGGCGTTGAGCAGCATTACCCTTAGTTTTTTTCCATTTTTGTTTTCTAAGGAGGTGGGTTTGTCTTTTGAGCCTTGCCTAAAAAAGGCACTATGGGGGTGCCAAGAGCCTTAGCCAATATCCGGAAGCCCAGTGGTGACAGGTGTAAGCCATCCCTTGCAAAGCAGCGTGGCTTGTCCAACATATCATCCCAGGCAGACAGACATTGGATCCCCTTAGAATGACACCAGTACTTGAGCCAATTGTTAAAGCTGATCATCTTGTCTTTGTATTGTGGTATCATTCTTGGTGAGGGCAAGATGCTGCTCAGGGTCAGGGTCATACCAGCCTGGGCTACATAATCGGAGAGCTCCTCTATGTCTCTTTTCATGTAGTTCAGGGAGGTACATCTCAGGTCATTCACACCAGCATGGACAATGACAGAGTCATATTTGTACTTGCTTTGGAGTGACCTGAGTGTGTGTGTTATGTGGCGGATCCTCATACTTATTGTGGGTGGGGACTGGAATACTTACCAAAATCCGAAATTGGATAGATCTTGTCCACAAAAAGCATTTAATAAGCAGGCTGGATTAGCATTGAATGATTTTAAGGAAGATTTTCAATGATATGACCCCTTTCATTATTCAAATAATATTAATAACACAAATAAGTATACCTTTTATTCACCATGCCATAAAATGTGGTCTAGAATAGATTTCTTCTTGATATCAAAATCACTAATTAACTTAGAACCCGTAGTTGTTACACATACTCATTATCTATCAGATCACTCAAAAATTTCGTTAAGTTTTGCAAAGATTTAAAGGATACAAGGCGACAGAGAGGTTATAATTGGTCACTTAATCCAAATCTCTTGAATAAGAAGGATATAATAGATGAAATTGCAAAATACTTGAAAGACTTAATGGATAGGTTAAAGCATCAACAGCATACTCCTGATATTGAATGGGCGACAGTTAAAACTCAAATAAGAGGGTTCCTTTTGCAAAAAGCTTCGTACTATAAGAAAATTCAAAACAGTGATATTCAAAAATTAGAAACAAAATTAAAGTTACTTGATCAAGAATTGATTCAGAACTTTAATGCCCAAACAGAGATGGAAATGTTTAAATGTCAAAGGGATCTCTTCTTACTTCAAAATAGTAGATTGACATTTTAGGAGCATAGGACTTTAGTGAGGTATGCCAATAATGTTCAAATACCATCAAGAGCATTAGCAAGGATCATTAATCAATCGAAAACAACTGTACATATATCGGAAATACAATTTAATAATACATTATATTCTAAAACTGAGGATATTATTGATATTTTTGAAAAGATTTATACCAAGATATATGAGGGCCAAAATGATGGGTCTTTACCTAAACATAATAAAAGATTTTTGCAAACAATTAACTTTCCAAAATTAGAAGAAAGTGTCCAAAATGATCTGACTAAACCTATATCTGAAGAAGAAGTAGTATATACCATTCAACATATGAAATCACATAAGTCACCAGGTCCTGATGGTCTGACAGTCGAATTTTATAAAGAGTTTGCTGATAGTTTTGGTAAAATACTTTCTTTTGTATTTAACTATATAATCAGAAACAAAATTAATGATCCTCATCTTAATGCGTCGAAAACAATCTTTATACATAAAGCTAATTCAGATCCCCAAAACCTGGACAATTATAGACCAATATCATTAATAAATGTGGATATTAAAATTTTAACCTCTATTATAGCATCTAGATTAAAAAAAATCATGATTTATCTAATTTCTAAGGAACAGGCTAGATTTATGGCAACTAGACAAACTAGCGATAACACACTTACACTGCACAATATGATAGCTTATGCTAAACAGAATAACTTTAATATTTATGCCCTTATAATAGATGCACAGAAAGCATTTGATAGGGTGGATATAAACTTTTTGTTTGATGTGTTACCATATTTTAATAAATCCCAGGAATTTGTTCAGATGTTACAAATATTATATAGTAATCCGTATACTACACTATATATTAATAGAAGTTTTTCTAAAAGAATACAGATTAAAAATGGTACACGTCAGGGTTGCCCTTTGTCCCCTTTATTGTTTAACCTTTATCTTGAACCTTTATTTTTATATATTAAGCAAAATCTGTATCATAATACCCCAATAATTTATAAAAACAAATTATTAATGTCAGCATTTGCTGATGATCTCATCATTTACTGTACATCTCCAATTTCTGATACTGAGAAGCTATTAAAGGCTATAAACGAATTTTCAGAAGTCTCTAATTACAAAATTAACTTGAAAAAAACTAGTATTTTTCCCATTAAGAACTCCTAAACCTTTTTGGGAAGGTAACATCTAAAGAAAATATCAAATATTTGGATATTGGTTTCTCTACGGATAATAAAGACTTCTATAGTAATAATATTAAACTAGCTTGGGAACAAATAGTATCTGACTGTGACAGATGGAAAATTCTACGATTACCGGTATTAGCAAAAGTGTCAATTGTGAAAATTAATATATTACCACGATTATTGTATATTTTTAGGTCTGCTCAAGTATCAATTTCGAAGACATTTTTTAAACAAATTCATAAAGAACTAGCTAAATTTATTTGGGAGCCAAAAAAAACTAGAGTATCATATGATAAATTAATGACCCCAAAAAATAGAGGAGGACTTGAGTTACCGAATTTTGAAGTATACTATCTAATTGTGAACTCCAATAGGATTTTAAGAATTGCTAATTACGATGTAACTAGTACTAAATGGATACCAACTTGGGTGGTCTTGAATTACAAGTATATTTTAGATCGGAATATAAATCCTAAAGCAATACCCTTTTTAGGAAAAAATATTTTGAAAGAGTATGGGATTATGGAACACATTAAAACATATGTGATATCTTTACAAAATCTATTTCAATCATTAGATTTGTTGCAATATATGATGGTTTTCCAACCCTTTCATAGGAATCCCAATTTGAAACTGAATAATCAGTTAATTGATCTTAGTAAATTCCCTTTAATAGTTAATTTAACTCTGATCAACGTATTTAATAACCTTAATTTATCAGCTTCTCAAATTAGACAGGAATTGAATCTACCTAAGAATTATATTGTTATAATGAGACAAATCAGAGAACTTTCTCTAAGTTACTTTGAAAACTTTAAACCTGAATATGGGATTGTGGGTAAATGCTCTGATCTGTGGCAAGCTCTCCAACAAGAGGTCAAATTTATAACAACAACAAATAAATTAATTAAAGACTTGAAATTTCAGGATAAAATTCTGTTATCAGGGTATTGAGGAAATAAAATGACAGTAACAGACAATAATCATATGTTAAAAGCGATTGATTTGACCATAAAAGCTGTTTCCTTCCAAAAATTGATGTATACGCAGTTGATGATCTGGAATAATGCATATTATACACATCTGAGTTTACATAAACTTAATCCTAGAAATTCTCCAATTTGTCCATATTGCATAAATCAAACAGCTGATCTTCTTCATATGTTCTGGAGCTGCAAATGTATATATAAAGTTTGGAACTCTATTAGAATACAACTTCAGAAGATGGGTTACCAAAGTATAACGTTGTCATGGGAATTTATGATTCTACATATTCCTCCGAAAGAATCCTCTAGATCTCAAACTATTATATGTATAAATGTCTTTTTGTTGATGAAGCTTTATATAGCTACGAATTGGCTAGAACCAGATAAGACATCATGGGATAATTTTAAACTTGTGGCAATAAGACATATAATTAGCACATAAATTACTCTTGAAGCAAAATAACAAAAATATTAATAACCCAAAAATATGGGAATAGGTTTTTAATATTATACTAGCATAATACTGTTATTGTGAATGTATTAAGTATTAGTTATATATTTGGAGGGAATTTTGTATATGAACTGTGTATTATCTGTATTGACCCAAATTATTTCTATGGTCTTTCTTTTTCCTGGAATAATGTCAACTTTCATATAGAAGCATTTTATGTAGATATTGTATATTTTTTGATGGTAGTAGTGGTGATTTGTGTTAGTAGTTTTTTTTTTCTAAATTTGTGTTTGATTTCTATTGTGTATGGAAAATATTTAACAATAAAAATTTATTATTGAAAAAAAAAATTTCATACTTATTCGAAAATAAATGTCTACTGATGATTTTAAGCAAAGTTGAGAGCTATGAATGGCAAGTTATGCAATTAGTAATATTTTATAGGAGAGCTATGAAGATATTAGGAGTAAGTACAGATTCCGCAGTGAATGCATAAAAAGATGATATCGATCAAGCTGTGAAGTCAGCTCTATATGGAAATGATTGTGACCACCGCTACGCAATCTGAGTTCACTGAAATAATCAACTGGCAAGAAATCCCACAATGAACCAATATAGCTAAGTCTTCCTGTCATAGCAGTAGCCTTCTGATAATTACAGAGCATTTCTTACAGCTGGTGATACTTTATTTATTTATTGACATTGTTACTGGGAAAGTCCACTGGGCCATGAAGAGCCCCTTTTCAGTGGATTCCTGGGGAGAAAAGCTCCAGTACAAAGAAAAACAACATAACAATATAAGATAAAAATATAACATATTAATATAACAATATAAACTATGAAATAAGCAGCAAAAGAGAAATCACAAGAGTTTTCATGCATATTTACAAGGTATAATGAATATAATTCACAAAAATGAATAGAAATCTAAGGTAACCATGAGAGGAAATTAAGAATGAGTAAGATAACCAAAGTGGAATAGATACATGGTACAGGATTTGTGGCTCTAGGAAATAAATTGTGGGAATATAGAATTAAGAGTAGAGAGATAACAGATTTGCAGACACATTTTAGAGTAGTGACAAGGCACATAAGGTTAGTAGCAGGAGGGAAACTGATTAATACAGTTACAACAAATAGTGTAAAGACAGAATGGTTAGGGATTTTAGATAGTGAAGATGCAATACAGATTATTAGGTAGATTATGAAGCTTGGAAGCAAGGCGGAGATTTATACAGAGGGAAGTCAGGTAATTGCATCAAGGGAAAAGGTAGATCCATTAGTGCAGTTACATATCCAGTTAGAAAGGACATAATTATGAAGGGCAGTTTTGAAGTTGGGGGTATAATTCACTACATGTAGCAGAAGGGAGATTATTCCATAGTCTGGCAACGGTCCAGGAATATAGGAGTTTTCCTGCAGGTAGATTAGGTTTTAGGATTTGGAGTAAGTGTTGTGGACAGATCGAAGGGGCCAACATGGGGAGTAAAGGGCAAGTAGGGAACTGAGAGCAGGACAATATGAGGGTTTATGGATGAATTTATTTGTGGTGGTTAATAAGTAATAGGTGGTGAGGGTATTCTAGCCATTGTAGTTTTCGTAGGGCAGATCAGTGATGGGAAGAGTGGTGACTACCTGTAGCAAAATTGGCAATCTTATTGCAACAGGATTCAATCTTTAGTTTTAGGGAATTCTGCAGGTTAGTTAACAATGGTGCACCATAGGTTAGACACGGTAGAAGTAAGGTGACGGAAAGAGCCTGTTTAGCTGGTAAGGAGAGAAACCTTTTGTGCCTGTACTGTATAGTATTTTTGGCATTAAGAGAAAGGCGTTTTTTGTGGAGCCAGGATTCCACTATGGAAAATGCTGTTGGAGTAATTTGTTGTAGGGAATTTTGGTTGGGAGCAGAACAAACTATAGTTAAATCATCTGCATACTGGACTAGGGAGGAGTTTGCAATATATTTGTGGAGATTATTTATGAAAATATTAAACAGAATAGGTCCTAAAATTGAGCCCTGTGGGAAGCGTGTAGGGTTGTGAAGGTAGGGAGATTTATTTTGACATTTGCTGATTGGGTTAGTCTGACTTAGCAGATGCCCTTTTTCAGTGGAGGCCAGAGGAGAAAAGTGCCACTAGAGGATACATGATATCATTTGACAAAAGCAAAAATAAGAACAGTAATCAGCATACAATTACATCCTATAGATATACACAGCAAGAAGTAGGGTCAGGATAATATAGAACATCAGCTCTGGTCCTTGACAGTGTTGAGCCTACGATATTTTTGAGGCAAAAGTAGGATTAGAGTATAGCCTATTTTTTGCAACAAAGGCAGGATTAAAATAATGTTGGGTAACAACTAGGGGGAAAACAATAAGAGGAAGGGGAGGCTAGTTACAGCAGAGGGAGAGGTAGATTACATTGGGTTGGGGGCAACAGTAAGTCCAAGAGTTTAACAGGTTGACTTTTAATATTTTTTGAAACAGTTAGTGTTAGTAATCTTTCTTAAATATAGGCATAGTTTATTCCATGCATTGGCCACTGATTGATTGTAGAGAAGTTTTCCAATGTTTTTTTTTTTGGGGGGGGGGTCTTGTAAATCTACAGTAGGTGTTGGTAAGAACGATGGAGAATATGATTAGGACTGTAAAGAGAGGAGAGTTTAGAGAGCAGGACAGGAGTTGGGTTGGTTTAGGATACAGTGAGTCAGGTGTAGCTGAGGCAGGAGTTGTTGGCAGACTTCTAGCCACTGTAGTTTTTTAAAGAAAGGCAATAATGTGACCGATAGGGTTGATTTGCAGCAAATCTAGCAATTTTATTATATGTGAATTCCATCTTAGTGAAAAGATTATATTGTAGGTTAGTAAGAATTGGGGCGGCATAAAATAGGGTGGATAGTGGACAGGCTTGTGCTGTAGAGAGTTTAGATTCATTTGTGAGGAATATTTTGTTTCTATAGAGCAGGCTAAGTTTTTGATGTGTCTTTTTAATGTAGCGTTGGATGTGAAGATTACATTTTAGTTGGTCTTCTGTGATGACCCCTAATAGTATAGTGTGTGGTTCAACTGTGGCATAGTGTTGTTGAGGGAGGAGAGAGTGAAGGTAGTTTTGAGATGATTGAGAGATTTAGGGAGGAAGAAGAGAAGTTTCATTTTCTTATGAGTGAGTGGAAATTGGTTGGATGTTAGCCATTGTTCAATTGTGTGGAGAGATTCTTGAGTAAAGGTGAGGAAGTGAGAGATATTATCAGAGGAGGAGATTATTGTAAAGTCATCTGCATGTTGTATTAATGAGGAATGTAGACAGGAGATGTAAAGGTCATTAGTGAAAATAATGAAAAGAAGGGATCCAAGAATGGAGCCTTGAGGAACTCCAATATGGATTGGAAGGAAGGGGAGGGGGTGCAGAGAGCCATTTTACAGACTGAAGGCTGTTGGAGAGGTAGCTAGCAAAGCAGGAAAGAGCAGAGTTGGAGAGATTCAGGCTAGAAAGTTTAGATAGGAGAAGGTTGTGGGAGACAGAGTCAAATGCCTTTGAGAGGTCAAGGAATAGACAGGTGACTAATTTATTGTTGTCTCTAAAACTAGAGATAGCCTGAGTGAAAGATATTAGTGCTATGTAAGTAGTGTGGTTAGGGTGAAAGTCATGTTGGGTAGGGGTTAGGAGACATTCCTGTAGAAGATGATCTAGGAGCTGTTCATGACCACATTTCTCAAGAATTTTTGATGGGGAGACAGAATGGTTATAGGCCTGAAATTAGAGGGTTCAGTAGAGGTTCTTCCTTTATGCAAAGGTATGACATAGAATTTCTTCCAGATGTCTGGAAAAATGTTTTCCTAGGTTGATCTGTTGATTAGTATAGAGATGGGATATGTGATGGATTTTGCAGCTAGTTTAATAAAAAGAGGAGTTAAGTTATCAGCAGAACGGGAGCATGTTTTGAGTTTGCTGAGAAGTGCTTTGATGTAAGCAGTGGGGACAGGTTTAAGCGAGGAGGTGGTTCTGTGGGTGGATGGATAGGGAGCAGTAAAGGGGCAGGTACTTGTGTCTTATTTAGTTAACTTCTGAATGGGGTCAATGAAGGAGGAGTTAAAAAGTATAGTAGAGTCTAAGGCAGAGATATTTGGGGAGGGAGTAGGTGTGGAAAGCCTACCTGGATGTAGAAGCTTGTTGACTGTGTTCAGGAAGTTTTTGGGGTTGGAGTTGGGGTTATTATGTGGCTTTAGATAAAAGTTTTATTTGTCCTGGTTGACTTTTTTTTTTAAGTTATGAAGTTCTCTGTAATATTGAAGGTTGGAAGGGAATTTGATTTTTCTCCAGTTTTGTGTCTTGAGTTATCCACAGAACAAAATTGAATTTTATTCTAATTTTCCTAACAGGGGCTAGAGAGTTTAGAATGTTTAGGAAAATGCTGTTGAATTTTAGAATAGCTTTTTCTAGGGAGAGGTCATTGAGGAAGGACCACTTAATTAAGGAGATAATATGGTTGAAGGTGTCATTGTTGAAGTTATTTAGTTTGCACCAGTCTTTGTAATGATGGAATTTATGCAGTTGGAGGGAGTTTCTTTGAATATGTGTGGGGAAGGTGGTCACTTAGTGAATCTGGCAGTGTGGTTGGGTTGTGGTATAGATTAGGGTTGGAAGTGAGGATCTAGTCTAGAGTAGTGCTAGTTTTAATGTGTTTATTCAGACGAGTAGGGGAAATGATTAGTTGAGAGAAGTCAGAGGTTAATACTGGCGTTTGGAGAGTCTGATGTAAGAGAATTCCAGACAATGTAAACATCGCCCAATATAATAGTTTCATAGGAAATAGCTTGTGAGATCCTGGACAGGAAGAGTCCAAGGGCAGGGATATTGTTTCCTGGAGAAATATAGATGGTACCAATTTCTATATTTTTATGATTGTTCAATTTACAGTTTATTATGAGGACTTATACAGGGTGGAAATTAGGTGAAGAGAAAGATAGAGGGTACATGGAGAGTTGTTCAGAGTAAAGTATTGCTACACCTCCCCCTTTTTTCTTTAGTCTATCTTGGAGGATGATATTGTAGCCAGGAGGTAAGATTTCATTGCCAGATATGTGGGGTTTTAGCCAGGTTTCAGAGAGGGTCAGAATATTGGAGGTATGGAGGGATATCCAGGAGTATAGTTTAGTGAATTTTTTTATAATACTTTGAATGCTGAGAGATAGTAAAGTTAAGTTTCTGGTAGATGTGGAAGAGTGATTTAGAGAAGAGGAAAATGGGGGGACAGGAAGGGGGTGATGGATACATAGGTGAGGAGGAGTGTTGATAGGACCTGGGTTGAGCTATATATCACCTGACAGTAGTAAGTTTAATACAATAAGTTTTAGTGGTGAATATTTATTTTATTTTACATTTATTAACTGAGGGTGTCTGACTGAGCCGAAAAGACCCTTTTTCAGCAGAGGCCCAGAGAGAAAAGTTCCACACAGAAAAATAATTACATATCATTTAGATATTTAGACATGATCAGTATACACACAGAATACAATAGACATGTTTTTACAGTGGTATGCAGCACATCAACAGTTACAATGGAAAGAAGAAACAAGAAAACATTAATTTTAAAAATAAAGGTAATTAATAGATTTGTGGTGTACAGCTGACATTTGGAACATAGATAGAATACATACATAGTACACAGGTACAGTACATACATTGTAGATTAGCCAGTGTTTGTGAGTAAGAGTGAAAACTATTATCAAGTACTCTAGGTTTAGTATGTATATGTTATCTGCTTTCACTAGCCTGGGGAGCAATCATGGCACTGCCAACTTTGCTTGAGATGTTGCCTGATGAGGTCTTTAAAGGAGGCTTTGGATGATGTGTTTTGAATGCTAGTGGGGACAGAGTTCCACTTTTTAGCCACTGAACTACTATATAGTGCATCTCCAAAGCTATTGTAGCTGTTGGTGACTTCTAGTAGTAGTTTGTTTGATGATATAAGAGGCCTTTTGGCTGAGTGATGATGTACTACTTACTGAGGAGGTAATAGATAGAATGACAGAGGCAGAGCTGATTGTAGATTAGGAGGTTGGGCAGTTCAAGCCAGTGGAGCTGTCTCAAAGCAGTACAGTGATGAGTTCTATATGAGCAATTTGCAGCAAAGCGGGCAATTCTGTTATAGCAGGCTTTCATTTTGCTTAGTTCAGTTTTGTTGAGATTAGTCAGAATGGGAGATGCATATAGTAGGGTGGATAGAAGTTGGGAGTGAGCAATGGCTGGTCTTGTGTTGTTGGCAAGAAATGGTTTGATACAGTAGAGTGATCCCACTTTGGCATGTATGTTTTTTTAATAGTCAAGTTGAGATGACTATCAAATTTCAGGTGGGAGTCTATGGTTATTCCCAATAGCTTAGCCTGTGCCACTGGAGTGATTGGAGTAGCATTTGTGGAGTAGATAGTGAATTGATGTTTTTGTTACAACTGGTTATAATCATAAGCTGAGTTTTCTTTGGATTGAGGATAAGTTGGGCATTGGTAAGGAAGTTTTCAACATCAGAGAATGCTAGTTGAGTTGTTGCAGGAGGGTGGGAATATTTTGTGCAGCACAGATTAAGGTAGTATCATATGCGTACTGAATGATAGATGCATGCTATGTGGAGGTATGAAAGTAATTTGTGAAGATTGTGAACAGTAGTGGTCCTAAGATAGAACCTGTGGGACTCCTATAGTTATGGGCGGCTGAGGAGAGAGAAAATGTTCCCATTTCACAGCCTGGTACCTGTCAGTTAAGTAGCTTTGGAACCAGGTAAGAGTGGAATTTGATAGGTGATACTGGTTTAGTTTCTTTGGCAGGATTTGGTGTGCGACTGTGTCAAATGCTTTGGACATATCCAAAAAAAAAGAGTTGACACCTGCAGGCCTTCGTTTTTGAGACGGTTTATTGTGTCTGTGAAGTAGAGGAGGGCTGTCGTGGTACTATGGGCAGGTCTGAAACCATGCTGAGTAGCTGACATCATGTTGCAGTCTAGGAGATAGTTTAGCATCTGGGTATGGATGGATTTACTAGGATTCTGGCCAGGGGGGAGAGTAAAGCAATGGGTTTGTAGTTATTAAGTTCAGTGGAGGTCCCGCCTTTATGTATGGGTGTAACATAGGATATTTTCCAGAGTTTGGGCACATAGTTTTCAACAACTGATCTGTTTATGAGAGTGGAGACTGGGATAGCAATAGCATCTGCTGTGAGTTTCAAGAAATAGCTGGGGAGTAGGTCGGCTGTTGTTGATGAGGTTTTTAGTTTGGAGAGCATGCTTTTGATTGAAGTGGTGGAAACTGTTTTGAGGGTAAAGCTTGTATTAGTGTTATTTGTGTTGGGGGGATAGTGAGGAAGGAACTGTCCTGTGATACTAAGGATAGAACTGAGTTCACAAAGTGGGACTTGAATTGTGTTTCGATGGGAACTTTAGTGTCAGGGTGGATTTTAGTAGCTGGTTTACATTTTTCCAAAATTTTTGGGGGTTGTGTTGGTATTTAGTTTGTAATGTCATGTTGTAGGATTTTTTGTCCATCCTAATGCATTTTGTTGCACGGTTGTGCAGTTCTTGGTACTTAGTTAGGCTTTGTGTTTCTTTGTTTTTTTATAGTAAAGCCAGGCAGTGTCTCTGGACTTCAGGACCTGTTTGTTTTTTTTTTTACCAAGCCAGGGGTTTGTAGAGGTTCTAACCTTGATTTTGCGCAATGGAGCGAGAGTATCTAGGTGTTGTAGAAATGTTTTGTTGAAATATGCTACAGCCTGGTCAAGTAGGAGGGTTTTTAGGGGGGTCCAGTCACAGTTACAGAGTAAAGTATTGAGGACATGAGGAGAGAAATATTTTTGTGTTTCTAGTGGATTTATAATTAATGGTTTTGCATTGGCTTGTTCTATGTATAAGGTATATTATGTTGAGGTCACTTAAGGTGTCTGGGAGACTGTCTGTGTGAGGGTACAATGTGGGGTAGTTAGTCAAGACTCAGTCAAGGATGGATTCCCTTTTAGATGTTTTATCACATCTAGTTGGAATTTGGACTAGCTGCTGGTAGCCATAAAGATTTATTAGATTACTTGGTGGTTCTGATATACAGGTGAACCAATCTAGGTTGAAATCCCCCAGAATAAAGGTTTCTTGTGAGTATGTAGAACAACACCAATATAAGAAGTCTTCAAGGCTAGCAGGTGTATTAGCAGGTGGAATATAGATCGCAGTCATGGTGATGATCCTTTTAGGGTGAAGTTGAAGTTGTGAGATAAGTATGTGTCAATTATTGGGGGAGGGGTAAGAGTTTGGTATTTGACATAAAGTTAAGTTGGACTTGTACAGTAAGGCAGTTCCACCCGCTTTACAAAGTGGTTTGTCTTGTCTAATGATATTGTAGCCAGTAGGGAGAACTTCTGAGTTAATTATGTTTTTATTTATCCATGTGTCTGTTAAAGCAACTATGTCTGTGGAATAGTGTGCTATTCTGGCCTGGAGTTCAGGTATTTTATTTTTGATACTTCTAAAATGAATATTTAGCATTAAGAGATGGTTGGTTAGGTAGGTATTTAAGGTTAACATAGCAATATTTTATCTTAAATTTAGGAGACAGTGACGGCTGTTGAAATTGTTTTATTTTGTGAAGGTGGGTGTTATTGGGGTTAAATAATAAAGAGTAAATATGGAACATATGAGTAGTTGAGAGATGTGTTTGTGGGTTTGTAAGTGTAGGGGCAGGGTAATTGGGTGTTAGCATGTGATGATAGGAGGTAGAAGGAGAGATAGAGAAAAGAACAATCAGAGGTGCAGAGAGGAGAAGATGTAGCACATTGTCTGATAAGGTAAAAGCCAGGAGGAGATATAGTTTGGGAGAGTAGTGCACCAAGATGGCAGAATTTAAAATACTGTGGGAAGTGAAGAGTTAGGGAGGTAGGGTAAGGCCTAACCGAAGGAGGAGTTGCTATGTACAAAGGGAGTGAGTGTTGATAGCAGGGTTTGTAGGAAAGTTGGGAGTGGGATGAGGGAGTGGTTTGTATGGATGGAGCGAAGGTTTAGAGTATGTGGGGGTGGGTGGCAATTGGGGTCAGGTTAGGGGACACGAGTGAGCTTGAGTGTAGCGAGGGTGAACAGAGCAGGTAGAGCCACAAGGCAGTTATGGGAGCGTATCTACAAAAAACAATCAGTTATCTCCTTCATCAAAGCCCCAGGTTGGTACCATAAATATTGTAATTGCAAGCAGTGTAGCATTTAATCAAAATGTTGAAATAAACTGGTTGCAGTTTGCAAGATATCTCAGTTTGCTGAGAAGTGGTAGCACAATATGCAAAAAAGAGGAAGCTAAAATTAAGAGTTAATTTTGCAGGGGAGAGGTCCCTATCACTGTAGATAAGGCAGTAGAGAAGTGACTATGGGAGGGATCGCCTAACAGGAGACTTAAGGGAAATAGAAGGTATTCGTAGTGTGCATGCTACTTGTAAAATCAAAAAAGCATAAAGTTCCAGAGGCAAAAATTTATATGGAAGGACATACACTGGTCCACATTAACTAAGGTGCTTGAGCCCAGAATGTTGATTTTCATTTAGGATCCTACCAATGTTTCATGCCTAAAACATAAACGCTAGCTGGTTTTCCCATAAAAATGGTAGAATAAGACTAGGAGTAGAAAAATTCCTACATTATTGTAAACTGATAACCCTTTTGTATTAGATAGGTTGAGTTTCAAGTGGTTGTTGTAATGGAGTTGCCTCTGTGTATTGTTTACCTTTCGTTTATTACTGATGGAAGGAGAGATAAATAAGCATAAACTCATGATGAGGTTACATCCGGATAAGAAAATACCCAAATGCATTTATGCTGAGTGCCCTTTCCTCCTGAGTCTGCTCCTATGAGAACATACCCTACACCTCAGTATGTGGTGATACTCATAAAATAGTACCTAGAAAAAAATGCCATGGAGTCATAGGGACCACTGGAATACCTTAATCACAATAAAACTGAAGGCATAGACTGCCGTTGGAATTTAACTTTTATTAAAATCAAATAAACAAGATTAAGCATTTTCATTCTGTAACCCAAAACTTCATCAGAAAGAAGAGTACAACAAGCAGCACTTACTTTTATATCGAAATCATTTTAAAATTTAAAGAACCAAGTTCCAATAAATTGATTAGTGAAAACATGCATTGTGTGCATGAAATAAACAAGGAGAAATAATAAACAACCATTCCACTAAAATACTGTCACATCAGTCTTGTACAAATTCATTTATTCAAAAAATATATTTTATTTATCTCATCAAATACACATATATCATGTATACTCTAAATATAAAACCAGATTGTTTGGAGTAAAACGTTCCTATTATAATTTGGCTGCCCTCATTTTTAGCACTGGAAGTATAGACACCATTTCAT
Organism: Protopterus annectens; assembly: GCF_019279795.1. NCBI lineage: Eukaryota > Metazoa > Chordata > Ceratodontiformes > Protopteridae > Protopterus > Protopterus annectens. Next base: position 1,074,625,798 of record NC_056748.1, read on the forward strand.
TCAAACCAGGTTCATTTGTGGCATCTAGTTTTAATTGCTACAATAATTACTTATATTCTAAATAGGATTCTTGCTCCCCACCACTTGGGTTCAAAATTTCCTTTTTTCAAAATACCAAACTTAAAGCTGTTAAACGTGTTATTCAAATTACATGTCTTAATATCATATAAGTGTTCATAAATTCTCTTACATAATGCATGTCCTGTTTTCCCAAAGTAAAAACTTGGGCATCCTGAGCACATAGCAATATAGAGTACCCCCACAGTTTTACAGTTGCTTTTGTCTATTTTAACTTTACGTTTCATACTATTGTCTAAAGCTAGATTGTCCTTTGTGCATATGTATGGGCGCTGTTTACATGCACCACATTTTGTTGTTCTCTTCCTTTCTTCTTTATCTTTCCTATTTGTATTCTTCACTTTTGTACCTTTGGGGCCATATTCTAATAACATTTTAAAATTATGAGCTGTCTTAAATACAAAACTGGGCTCCTTCCTTAATAACTCATATAAACTTAAATTAGTTTTAAGAATAATCCAGTTGTTATTATTTATGGTTTTATTTTTTTCTGGCCCAGTTACTTTATTCTAATACAAACACCTGTTCATAAAATGGCTCGATTTTCCCTTCAGTTGGGGTACTAGTGTTGTCTAACCAATCTTCCAAGCCTATACCAAGGAGGAGTTTGTATTTATCTCCATATCCATTAAAAGCCTCCTCAGTAATTCCCTTAATGAATTGTAATTGCTATCCTCTCTGTAAGAACATACCCTGTAATTTTATAAATTCTCCCCTCAAGTTGTCTTTATTGGAGGTCATTCTGGCTACCTTAACACTTTGCCCCTTAATTAGACTCCTTTTAAACCTCATTGGGTGACAGCTGTTGAAATGTGAGTAGGAGTTTCTGAAGGTGGGCTTTCTATTTATTTTTTGACACAAAGCCCGTGTCATTAAAGGCAATCCATGTGTCCAAGAAACTCATACCCTTATAGCTAAAATTCAAAGAAAATTTAAAATACATTGCAGTATTGTTTAAATAGCTGATAAATTCAGCAATAAGGTCTTCAGGACCATTTCATAAAATAAAAACATTGTCCATGTACCCGTTTACAATATTTATAAAAGGTAAAATATATAAAAATTTTCCCATGCCAATAAAAACAAATATGAAAAACTGGGACACATACTGCCTGCCTTGCAACTCCTTTAATCTGTTTACAAATCTCACTGTCAGAAAAAATGAAATTATCTAAAACTTTCTACATCAAATCCATAATTAATTGCATATCTTGAGCTGACAAGAATGAACAAAAAAATTGAGCTCTCATGAAATAAATCTAACCCTTTGTGTCTGGTGAATAGAGGTGAACAAGTCCACTACATCATTAGTTAGACGTCTTTAGATCTTTAGACCAAATGGTCTGAGTCAATCTCCTCAGAAAGTCCCATGAATCCTAAATAAGATGGGTTTCAGTAGAAAAGAAGGGTTTCAGTTTTCTGAATATAAATGTAGCTAATGGATGTGTGATGGAGCAACTGGCTGCCACTATTACTCTAAATTTTTAGTTTGAGATACTTTTGTGAATTTTTGGTATTCCAAAAATTGTTGGAACTAGTATTTTAACTTTCAATAAGGAAAATGCATCTTCCTGAATTCTCCCATTAATTAACAATTCCTCTAAAGATAGATGTATATTGTGGTGAACTATGTTGATTTCATTCTTAGAGACTTGAATATATCTCCAAATCTTGTAATATTTCCATCATGGCAAAACAACAATCAATGATGTCTAGTGTAACGATTCCTCCTCCTCCTTTATCTGGTCTCATTTATTCATTCCTCAATGAGCCCTGAAGTTTTTCCTCAGAAACTGTAAGGCTATGTTTCTTGATACCTCTATAATCTTTACTTATCTTATAATAATCGTTAATACCAGCTTTCTCAAATGCCTGTATCATTGGATGCATTGTGCTATTAAAACAACTTTTCTTTCTACACAGATAATTACTTTTGTGGGGTGCATTAGTAAATTATTGATTTTTAAACCAGTTAGCAAGACTCAGTTTTCTAGTAAACAGGAATAAATTTATATCCCTTTAAAAGCAAAGAAAATGATCTTTCGAAATAGTAATATGACTATAGTTAAAAATATTAAAAGCTTGAAAAAATCATAATACCATTCGTATTGGGCACAATTGCCCTTCCTGCCCTTCTGTTTCCCTTCCCTTTGTCTATACCCTTTTCTCTGGTTGCTGATAATAATCTTAGGCTGGGGGTATAAAGCTCAGTCCCAATTCTATTGGTTGTTGGGCATGGGAAGCTATCGTTTCTGATCTCCGTAATGTGGGAAAATCCTGTTCAGAATCTAGGTATTAAATCCCACTTGCGTTTGAGACATTAATGGAAATAATGAAGCAAAGTTTCCAATACCTCCCTCTCCAAGTTCATTATTATTTCTATCCTTTTACTTTAACAGATACACTTTATTGCTGTATATCTATTCAACATTTCAGCTTCCATTCTCTGTTGAGTTCACATTTCTTATCAATTCTAAGATGGACATTATAGGTTCATAGGTGTGTACTAGGCTAACGACTACAAGGGCCTTTTTAAGCCTAGCCATGCATCCCAAATCTCTGATGAGTTCTATTACCCTTGATAAGTGTAAGCATGGGCCTGGGAGATGAGCCATTTACAGGTTACCTGTTTGCATCAGAGACATAGGTGCCAAACCAGGGATGAATTTCCGGTTTCCCATCCAATTGTCCAAGTTGCACTTGAATTGAATTAGGGAGGAACTCTGCTTCACATGGATTGGGAGTCTGTTCCATAGATGGGGTAGTCTCTTGGATATATACCTATCTCTCTAGCAGGTCCTATTTATATCCCAGGCATTCTGATACTGTTTGTTTTGTGGATATGCAGGAGGTCCATCAGAGTGGGGTCTGACAGTGCCCTGTATACCAGGCATAGATCTCCCCTCAAAAGAATGTAGGAGATATAATACAGGGATAGGGCCTTGAGGTGGTCTGCATTGGACATATTACTTATGCCCTGTATTCTTTTAGTGAGGAACCTCTGCAGACTTTCCAGTTGTTGGATATGCCTGGTTAGGTACATACCAAAGGGGGTGTTGTACTTAATCATAAGTCTGATGAATGCCAAATACAGTGGAACAATGACTTCCTTGGACTTTGATGTCATACCTTTGTTTATAAGTTGCGCAACAAAGAATGATTTCCTCACCATTGTAGACACATGCTGATCAAAGGCTAGATTACTATCTATGTGTGTCCCTAAGTCCCTGACTACTGGGTCAACTCTAAGGGGTGTGGTTTCAATATGACAGTTACCAGGGATGGAGGACTTCCCAAAGGATACTATTATGCATTTCTTGGCATTTAATTTTGGTCCATGGCTCTGACACCAGTTGTTTGTCTGTGTCAGCCCCTCCTGGAGAACATTTGTGTCAGTGTGAGATTCAATGACAGCTCTAATTTGCAATCATCTGCAAATTTAATCAGCCAGAGACCACTGACATTGGCTTTGACTTCTGAGAAGTAAATGCCAAAAAGGAGAGGTCCAAAGACTGATCCCTGAGGGACTCCACTTGTGACTGGCCTCTTTGTAGAGGTGGGCTCCCCAATTCCAACTTCCTGGGTCCTGTCTGTGAGCCAGCTGGCTATCCACTGGGTGACATGTGGGTTTGTACCTAACCTCTTGAGTTTGTCAACAATGCCCGAGTGGGGTATTGTGTCAAAATCCCTTAGCCAGGTCAAGGTAGGCAGTGTGAACTATTTTGCCCTCATCCATTGCATTGATGACCTTCTTAAAGAAGTCCACCAGGTTGGAGCAAGCATGATCTGACCTTTACAAAACCAAACTGGGTGGGGCTCAGTGTCTGGAGGTTTACTATATCTCTATTAATCATCTCCAAAATAATTATTTCCATGACTTTACATTTAAAGACTAGTGAGACTTATGGGTCTATAGTTTCCAGGGTCTGTAGATAGCCCACCTTTGTACAGAGGGATGACTGTTGCCTTTCTCCATTCATGAGGCACAAAGCCTGTTTGGAGGCTACAGTTAAATAGTAATTCCAGAGGCCCTGATAGATCATGTTTCATGCTATTTAGAAGGCATCCTGGGATATTGCCCGGCCCCATTGATACAGTGTTCTTGCCCGTAGAGAGAGCATTAAGGACCTGCTCCCTAGTGATAGTAGGAGGAGTTATATGTCATGATATTTTCTGAGGGAAGGTTGAGGGGGAGAGAGGAGTAAAGTTGGAGCTGAATTTATCAGCCAGGAGATTTGTTATATCTTCTGGCTACAGTATAGGTGGCTGCATTTACTATGTGCTCTGCACACAATTGTGTATTGCCTTTGAGGCTGCGGACATAGCTAAAGAATGCTTTGTGGTTGTCCTTGGCCTGAGAGGCCAAACTTACCTCATATTTGGCTTTGGTAGACTTTATATTTGTCCTCTGAACTATTTGTTTAGATTAATTAGAGTGCTTTTATCCTGCTGGGTGCTGCACCTCCTAATTTTTGCCATGATTTTCTTCCTCCTGTTATACAGATGATTGATTTTGTTATTCTACCAGGGTGGCTTGTTTTTTGAGTTAGTTCTGTATTTCTTCATGGTGGGTACAGCTGCCTCTATGCAGCTATTAACATGCTTGTACAGGTTTTCTGTGAACAGTTCTGCATAGGCAACAGTGTACTAGGGGTTTGAAATTTTTGCCAGGTTCTCACTTAATAGAAGGAGGTTAGCCTTAGAATAGTTTCTGAATATTCCAGGTTTAGCTGGGGGATCAGGTTTTTTTTTTACTTCAAAGGAGACCATTTTGTGGTCTGATCATACCAGGGAAGGCGTAGGGGGTATGCAGCACCCTCCCATATTAGTGAGAACCAGATCCAGTATGGTTGCGCCGCTGGTTGGTGTATTGACAGTCTGGTCCAGGGAGTTTGTGTTATAAGCGTGATTATATTGTTTAAATAACTTACAAAATAGTACCGTCCCAAAAATACATAAATAAAAAAACAGACAGACACTAAAATAAAAAAGTAAGTAACAATAAAAAAAAAAGAGGAGGAAAATAAGTCCCACTGATTAGAATGTTTTCACCGGGTCACAGATGCACTTAGTTTTTCAAATAAGCCTGGGTGCTAATAGCATTTTCCAACAGCAACAGTTTTTTTCTTTCCATAAAAGTGGGGTAATAGCAACATTTCAGAACTGCACAACTACAGAAATCATCACGTTCATCTGTCACAATGTTACATTATCCACTATAATGCTAAACAATCATCACCAAATGAATTGTTTCTGATGTATACATTTGTAGTTCATTTTTTATCTCTCAGCAGCAAGACATGTAAATTTTAGAGAGTATTGCCTCTATTTTTTTTTTTGTCTTTTCGGCTTTTCCCGGTTAGGGGTGGCCACAGCAGAACTCCGGTCCGCTAATGATTGGCAGTAGACTTTTTATGGTGTTGAGTTGTCAGCCCGATGCCCAACTTTCAGCAAAGGCACACCCATTCACGCATGTCTTTCGTAGGCCACTCGACCGCGGGGAGAACATGCAGACTCCACACAGAAGGTGCTCCAGCCGAGAATCAAACAGGAGAACCTCTTGCTGTGAGGCAACACCTCTATGATACCTATTAATTAAATGCATTTATTTATTCTTGCAGAGGGAAGAGCATAGGGTGACATACAAGAGTGTAGGAAGATGCAAACAGGTGGATTATATCTTATGTAGAAGGGCCAGTCTGAAGGAGATTGGAGACTGTAAAGTGGTGGCAGGGGAAAGTGTAGTTAGGCAGCATAGGATGGTGGTTTGTAGGATGACATTGATGATCAAGAAGAGGAGGATGAGTGTGAGAGCAGCACCAAGGATCAAAATGGTGGAAACTGAAAAAGGGTAATTCTGAGGTGGAGTTCAGAGAAGAGTTAAGACAGGCACTGGGTGGCAGTGAAGAGTTAACAAATAGCTGGGTAACTACAGCAGAGCTAGTAAGAGAGACTGCTAGAAAGGTGCTTGGTATGACATCTGGACAGAGGCAGGAGGATTAGGAGACCTGGTGGTGGAATAAGGAAGTACAGGAGAGTATACAGAGAAAGAGGGTGGTGAAGAAGAAGTGGGATTGTCAGAGAGATGAAGAAAGTAGACAAGAGTATAAGGAGATGAGGTGCATGGCAGAGAGAGAGGTGGTGAAGGCTAAGGATAAGGCGTATGAAGAGTTGTATAAAAGGTTAGACACTAAGGAGGGAGAAAAGGACCTGTACTGATTGGCTAGACAGAGGGACCGAGCTAGGAAAGATGTGCAGCAGGTAAAGGTGATAAAGGATAATGAGGGAAACATACTCACAAGTGAGGAGAGTGTCTTGAGCAGATGGAAAGAGTACTTTGAGGGGTTGATGAATGAAGAGAATGAGAGGGAGAGAAGGTTGGATGGTGTGGGGATAGTGAATCATGAAGTGCAGTAGATTAGCAAGGAGGAAGTAAGGATAGCTATGAAGAGAATGAAAAATGGAAAGGCTGATGGCCCAGATGACATTCCTGTGGAAGCATGGAGGTGTTTAGGTGAAATGGCAGTGGAGTTTTTAACTAGATTGTTTAATGAAATCTTGGAAAGTGAGAGGATGCCTGAGGAATGGAGAAAAAGTGTTTTGGTACCGATTTGTAAGAATAAGGGTGATGTGCAGAGCTGTAGTAACTACATAGGGATTAAACTGATCAGTCACAGCATGAAGTTATGGGAAAGAGTAGTGGAAACTAGGTTAAAAAGGGAGGTGATGATTTGTGATCAGCAGTATGGTTTCATGCCAGGAAAAAGCACTACAGATGCGATGTTTTCTCTGAGAGTGTTGATGGAGAAGTACAGAGAAGGTCAGAAGGAGTTGCATTGTGTCTTTGTGAATTTAGAGAAAGCATATGACAGGGTGCCTTGAGTGAAGTTGTGGTATTGTATGAGGAAGTCAGGAGTGTTAGAGAAGTATGTAAGAGTGGTGCAGGAAATGTACAAGGGTAGTGTGACAGCGGTGAGGTCTGCGGTGGGAGTGATGGATGCATTTAAGGTGGAAGTGGGATTACATCTGAACCCTTTCTTATTTGCAATGGTGATGGACAGGTTGACAAATGAGATCAGACAGGAGTCCCCGTGGACTGTGATGTTTGCAGATGACATTGTGATCTGTAGTGAGAGTAGGGAACAGGTGGAGGAGACCCTGGAGAGGTGGAGATATGCTCTAGAGAGAAGAGGAATGAAGGTCAGCAGGACTAAGACAGAATATATGTGTGTGAATGAGAGGGAGGATAGAGGAATGGTGAGGATGCAGGGAGTAGAGGTGGGGAAGGTGGATGAGTTTAAATATTTGGGATCAACAGTTCAGAGTAATGGGGAGTGTGGAAGAGAGGTGAAGAAGAGAGTACAGGCAGGATGGAGTGGGTGTAGAAGAGTGTCAGGAGTGATTTGGGACAGACGAGTACCAGTAAGAGTGAAAGGGAAGGTCTACAAGAGCGTTGTGAAACCAGCTATGTTATATGGGTTGGAGACAGTGGCATTGACAAAAAGGCAGGAATTTGAGTTGGATGTGGCAGAGTTAAAAATGTTAAGATTTGCACTGGGTGTGACGAGGGTGGACAGGATTAGGAATAAGTATATTAGAGGGTCAGCCCAGGTTGGAAGGTTTGGAGACAAAGCCAGAGAGGCAAGATTACGTTGGTTTGGACATTTGCTGAGGAGGGATGCTCGGTATATTGGGAAAAAGATGCTAAGGATGAAGCTACCAGGTAACAGGAAAAGAGTAAGGCCTAAAATAAGGTTTATGGATGTGGTGAGAGAGGACATGCAGGTGGTTGGTGTGAACAGAGCAAGATGAAGAGGACAGGAAGAAATGGAACAGTTGATCTGCTGTGGTGACCCCTAACAGAAGCAGCTGAAAGAAGAAGAAAATTGATTCTGGCAGTTCGCACAGACAGTTAAGGAGATTAGCTGTTGATGGCCCACTTTTGGGGGTACAGGGCTTGATTCCCTCAAGCTTCAGTTATCTGCTGTGTGACCTTGAGCAAGTCACTCAGTCAGACAATACTTTGGGGCAACTTGGGCTAGGGTCCTTAATGGTCTTGTAGGCTGCATGCCTAGCAACCACCTACAAATCTTTTTATGAAATAGGTCTTAACATGCTTTTCCAAAATATAAATACCCATTTAAAGGTGGCGTTGCAATGACAATTTATAACTACAGAACTATACAAATCATCGTAGGCAACCTCCATCATATGGTACAGCAAACCGTCATCATATATAACCCCCATCATATGGTATATCAATAACCCCCATCATATGTTATATCAATAACCCCCATCATACGGTATATCAATAACCCCCATCATATGTTATATCAATAACCCCCATCATACGGTATATCAATAACCCCCATCATACAGGATATTAGTTTGTACAGCTAAACATTTGTTAAGTAAGAAGTGTCTCAGGTACGTACAGGATCATTTTCATTGCATCTGCAGCACCATCTCTTTGTCTCCTAGAAGTATTGCATTTTAATATGACAGGAAGGATCTGGTATATCCTGTGGTTTCTCATTATAAGTTGGAGGACTAGAAGTACAATCCTTGTAGCCATGAAGATTTAAGTTTGATTGGGGAAGATATATACAGAGTCTAACAAATTGCTAAATGTAAGAGCGTTTCCTTTTTTTCCCAAGGTGCGGCAGTCTTGGAGTTAGTATATATAAGTGAGGGTGTCTGTAGATGCCACTGTACTTGTTTCCTGCAAAAAATTATTTTATTGCATGGAAGCAACTTTTTCGGTTCACTGTTATTTATCTGGATCACACTATTTTTCTAGTTTTGTGACTGAACATTATCAAGGCTCAGACTTTCGGTAGGTTACCGGATCCTCATTACTGAATCTATGACCCTTATTCATTCCTATTCTTTTAAGATCTGAGGTGGTATTTGCACTGACTAGAGGAAATTGGCAAAGTGACAAGGGGAAAGTAGCATTTTTCCTGCCACTGGATTTTTAACATATACTTGATTTGCCATAAGTTTGGGCACATGTGACCTCTGTTAATACCTCACTCAAAAGACAATCAATCCCCCACCCATTTTAGTTACAGAACTTAGTATTCAAGGGTGCCAGAACCATAGGGTGAGGATGGGGGGTTGAGTGAGTGCCCTTCCTCTTTCACTACTGCAATGCTTTCTGCCTTCGCCTCTTTGGAGGGGCGGGGGTCAAACTAAAAAAAATAATGGTCAGCATAGTTGACCTGTAAGTGTGAATTGCCAGGCAATTCACACTTTCAAATGAACTGAGAAAACATTTCATTCATTTAAAAACAGAAGAATTAAGTGACTGGGTGAGGTCATGATGAAAATAACTTTAGTGAGAATGGATCCAGATTAGTGGCTTCTGAGGAGTTTGGTGAATTTTTTTGTTGTTGTTTAAGGAACAAGCAGCATCTGGGTGAACCTGTTTTGTGGGTGTGGGGTCGGAGAGTTGCTGCCACCACTGACTTTTGTGGAGGCGAGGGGTTCTTCATGTTTCATCCCCTTGATCTGCAGCAATTGTTCAGTGTAGTGCTGAGGAAGGCTAGACTTTGGAGTTTGCATAGACTGCTCTGCTGAAACTGAGACCTCTATTTTGTATTTTTGGCTACTTGGTTAGTTATTTAGCACTTATTCTGTTACTTTCTGTTAATTCATAATAATGACATATTGTTGAATATGCTGGTGCAGTTCTTGGAATTGAGGACCTCATCTGAAGTGGCAGCAGCCCATCCAAGTTCATTCCGGGAAGGTATTTTTCAAGTAATAATAATAAAGATAATATTACATCATGGTAGGAGAGGAGTAAGTTATCCAAGATAGAGAAAATTCTGCTATACAACAAGGGATATGACACATTAATAACAGTAAACTGTGAGCTGTTTGTCTTGCATGTGTAAAATGCCCCATTTAAGTCATTGATATGGAAACAGGTAGACTGATTTTTCTTAGCCAGTCATTACAGTGATAATGGGAGATGCATTTTGTAAGCCAGCAATGACCTCATAATCTGTTTTAATTATATCTGGGAACACCTGAAGTATTAAATAATAAATACAAAATATATTCTCATGTAACTGTTGTGTAAATCAATGAATTTGTAAACCTGATAAGTATCAACACTGTTACTTGTATTGTAATGCAGCTCTGCAATAAGCAGCTGTATATGGATTGAAACCAGGATGGACATGCACTTAGCACAATGTGCAATGCAAATCAGTGCAAGTAATGCCAGAGAACATGGTGTGGATGATTCAGAGACACAGCACACAGCCATGAAATGTGAACCAGTGCATGTGGTGTGGGTGATTCAGGGACACAGCACACAGCCATGAAATGTGAACAGCGCACATGGTGTGGGTGATTCAGAGACACAGCACACAGCCATGAAATGTGAACCAGTGCACATGGTGTGGGTGATTCAGAGACACAGCATACAGCCCTGAAATGTGAACAGCGCACCTGGTGTGGGTGATTCAGAGACACAGCACACAGCACACAGCCATGAAATGTGAACCAGCGCACATGGTGTGGGTGATTCAGGGACACAGCATACAGCCATGAAATGTGAACAGCGCACATGGTGTGGGTGATTCAGAGACACAGCACACAGCCATGAAATGTGAACCAGCGCAAATGATGTGGGTGATTCAGAGAACAAGCACACAGCCATGAAATGTGAACCAGCGCACATGGTGTGGGTAATTCAGAGAACAAGCACACAGCCATGAAATGTGAACCAGCGCACATGGTGTGGGTGATTCAGGGACACAGCATACAGCCATGAAATGTGAACAGCGCACATGGTGTGGATGATTCAGGGACACAGCATACAGCCATGAAATGTGAACCAGCGCACATTGTTTGGGTGATTCAGAGACACAGCACACAGCCATGAAATGTGAACCAACACACATGGTGTGGGCGATTCAGAGACACAGCACACAGCCACAAAATGTGAACCAGCGCACATGGTGTGGGTGATGCAGGGACACAGCACACAGCTATGAAATGTGAACCAGTGCACATGGTGTAGGTGATACAGAGACACAGCACACAGCCATGAAATGTGAACCAGCGCACATGGTGTGGGTGATACAGAGACACAGCACACAGCCATGAAATGTGAACCAGCACACAGCCATGAAATGTGAAGCAGTGCACATGGTGTGGGTGATTCAGAGACACAGCACACAGCCATGAAATGTGAAGCAGCACACAGCCATGAAATTTCAGAGAGACAGCACACAGCCATGAAATGTGAAAAATAGAATGCTAAATGTTGCATACAATTTGCCTAATGATATGGAGAGAATGAATCACAAGCAAGTTAGGCACAAAGAACATGCAAACAACTGCATCAAAGATGTTGGAGTAATTTAGAAATGTGTAAAACAGGCAAATTGTGCTATGGTGCAAATGTGAACACTATGGATTTTAATCCATAGAATTATGAATATGCTAGGACTATCAACAGCTGTTGTTGAAGAGTGTGTCTTAGTGGCAGCCTCTGGAGCCAGTATGTGTGGCATTGTATGTCACTGCCATTACATAATTGCAGACAGTACCATCAGTGCCTTACATAGCAACTTGTCCTTTAGCAGGATATTGCAGGTGTCAGCTTCACAAAGTGTACATCATGATGTAACAAGGGTAGGTGCATATGTGGTTCTCCAGGACTGCAGAGGAGAGAACCACAAATCTTAGGGTGCTTTACAACAACATCCAGTTCCCTGGGATCATTGGAGTCACAGATAGTTAATTAATTGCCAACATGGCAATGAGCAAGTACTGTTTTCTCTACTAAGCCAATTGAAAAATAACTGGGTTAAGTATATCCAAGCAACGTAGTACAAACTTGGCAGGGCCAAGTTTCAGTCCATGCCACGTATAAAAGGATATAAAAACGGGATCAAAGCTGATAAAGGAAGAATAATGACAGGAGCTCAGCTCTATAACTAATTTAAGTGAGTGAGGCTGCACTATTCAGCAAACTGGATACTTCAAGAGTTTGTATTCTAATACATTTAATACCTTCCACAATGAACAGAACTACAGCACCACGTGTAGGAGATTAAAAGGATTTCTGCTTAACAAAACAAGGAGAAATGTACATCCTGTTAACAAGCAGAAAAGGATAGCTTGCTGCATGGTGCATCAAGGTTCACTCGGTAAGAGGATCACCTTTTCCTCTGTGATTGCGGTAAGAAAGACTGCAATACTCCATTTATTTAACATGGTCTTTCCAAAGAATCAGTTCTGCTGCAAAGTTGCTCTAGATCTCAACTAACCTCTTAAGACAAGAAACCCCAGGCTACGCTAAGGTTTTACAAATCCCATAAAAAGTAAGGTATAAAGATAAAATGGCTCTACCTTTTCACATCACCAAAGTTCACAAGGACTCATCTAACTGAAATGGCAAAATAAGCTAAAAATATTTTTTGTTGGGAAAGGACTCCCTGCACCACCGTAGTCAAGGCCTTTACCCCTACATTCCTTTTTAATTCCATGATCATTCAACTATGGAGACAGAAAAAAAAATCCCATTACTAGAACCTGTAACAGCAAAATTTACTTGTAAAACAACATAATCAAATTATACATCAGAGAATAACAGTCAGCCAGTTTAGCTTATCCACTTTTCATTTTTCCAGATGTAAGCAAAATAGATTAAGCTGAACAATTGCAATATCAGTTTTTCAGGGTCATCCACAACAGTTTTCTATGTGAACAGATTTAGTACAACAATCATTTCTTCCTGACCTTTATTTCTCCCATATACTCTGGCAAGTATATGCTATTCATATTTTTCAGCAACAGATTGGATTTGGATGAAATCTTGAAATATTTTCTTCAGAATGTTGTCTCCCTAGGTTATGCTACATAAATATTTTCATTACAAATTTGTCTCCCTGTTTTTTGCTTCATATTACGAACCACCTTTTAAGAGTTCATGAGCAGGAAACGTCCACATGGCAATGTTTATAATCATTCATTATTTTCTTCCCAGAAGGTTCATAAACCTATTGAGACCAAGGAGTTATAAATTATTTATTGAGTACACTGTCATTTACATCTCTCCTTTCTAACACCCCCCACAAGATTATGCAACCTTGGCATCTTTGAAAATCTATACCCTTTTACTGTATATAATTTGAGTTTATCTTTATTTTATTTATTGACATTTGATTACCAGGAAAGTCTGAATGGGTAGAAGCCCATTTTCAGTGGAAGCCCATGGAAAAAAGCTCCAAATTATTATAAAACATTTTAAGAACAATAATTTTACCATCTTTAAAAATAAAACAAACAAAGAACATCTGGGTCTTTAATTACCTGATCCTAACAACAGAACCTGAAATTGAATTTAGAGGAGTCCATGGGCAGCTGATGCATGGCTTGTTGGTTTAGCTGTATCATGACTGATTTGGGTATAAGTGTTCCTGGGTTCAAATCCCGGATGAGTCTAGTGTTGAAGTTGAGCTGGTTTGTTTGCATTTGTCATCTTGAATCATCAGACTGACTACAAAAACAGGCACTTAAGTCTTCCTCCACTATTTTCTGAAGTGCTTGTGGTGATTCAGATATTGTTTTGTGGTTTTACTCACCATTTGACTGGAACTTGAGAAGCCATTTTGTCTCATGAGAAGTGAATAAGCTACCCCTGCTTTGAGTGTCTGACTGCGGGAGACACTGTACTTTTCTTGTTTGCTTTATGTTGAAAGGTCCTGGTCTTGTTTGTAACCTTGAACCATTAGACAGACTGCAAATCCAGGACTACAACAACTGTGATAAGCCATGCTCAACTATTTTTGGGTGTTTTGTGTGTTGAGCTAAATGGGTCTCTATTACAACCGCGAAACCTCACATAAGCGAATACAGAAAGTCGACACATATTGAGTGAACCGTGAAAACACTGAACGTCCTAAACGGTGAAATTCAAAATGTCGAATCGGCATAGTTGGTCAACCCCACCACCCACTCTGTACTACCTCCCCAAACAAAATAAATAATCCAAATCAGTGGTCTGATTGCCCAAGATAAAAACTGGTAATCCTGAAGTAAGACACACACGGAGCTCAGCAAAACGGACAACTGCTTTAATGAACAAGCACAAAAACAATCCACAGCAAGCTAAATCACAGCAGCACAGCACAGCAAATGAAATTGCAAAGCACAAGCAACAGCACAATAATGCTGTAAAGTTAATCCACATACATTTTCTTCACAATAACTTCATCAGATACCTAACCTAAAATGTTTTTAGAAGCATTTCAGGTTTGTGCTGGTAATACTTATATTTAACAAAGCAATTTTAACTAAGGTTTATGTTTGAAGCATTTTATATAACAAAATATACATACATATCTATTTATTATATATAATTTTGGTTTTAACTTTTAGATTCATTCACCTTTAAGGTTCATGTGTTTTAATGCATTTTGCATGTGTAATTGAATTTGTTCATTCATTGGTTCATTTGAATTAGATTAGTTTATTTATTCATCAAAGGAAGAGAGGTTAGGTATCTGATGAAGTTATTGTGATGAAAATGTATGTGGATTAACTTTACAGCATTATTATACTGTTGTTTGTGCTTTGCAATTTCATTTGCTGTGATTTAGCTTGCTGTGGATTGTTTTTGTGCTTGTTCATTAAAGCAGTTGTTCAAAATAAATAATCCACATACATACACTTAACAAAACCCTACTTCTAACTCTAAACTAAAGCTTACATATATTACTATGTATGTACTTAGCTTAATCTGCACCCTAACCCTAAAGTCCATAACTATTGCACACTTACCTTAAGGAGCTATACCGGAGAAGGGCCAACTATGACGATTCGACATTTCAAATTTCGCACTTCAGGACATTTTGTGTTTTTGTGGTTCGCTCAATATGTGTCGACGTTTCCGTATTCCCGCAATTGCAGTTTTGCGGTTGTAATAGGTAACCGAGCTAAACACTGTTTTGTGCTCTAATATTACAGTTAGAAAAGCAAAAGCTAGTTTTACTCTGGAATGAGGATAATAAACTTTGTCCTGAATTTTTTGTTTGCTGGAAGCCACTTAACAGAGCCTGTTTAGGTGGACCAGTATGATCTCTTGCACTATACTGCATATTTTCTGAGTTGGTTTAAGCTGAGGTGACCTGCTCTTGTTTGTGACCCATCAGATTGTCTTTAAAATCTGACTAATAATAACTAATATAAATTGTTCTGTGTGTAGGGTATTGGTATAAAGTACTGCACAATGTCAAAAAGTTTCTTCTGTGCTTCACCTTACAGTCTTCTGTGATCCTGTACCTGTCACCCCTGTGAAATTATAGTGTTCACCTATTCTTGCATGGCGGGAGGGCAAAGTTAACTGTGGCAAAGAGAAAGATGAAACAATAATGTCCCACCTGTATGTTCACCACTGTCAAATCATCTGAGGTTAGGACAAAATAAACAAGTAATAAATATTTCTATGGCTGTAAGAGCAAAGCAAGGGCATACATATTCCAAAAAGACACCAAGACATATGCAAAAACAGAAAGAACCTACTTTCAGACATTCAGAATATCAAATATTTTTCATGCCAGCTCAAGCAAATGAATAATCAGGTGATCAGTGTGTGACCTATAGGTCCTTTCTGACTCAGTTACACAGCAATCTTTTTCACTATTTCTAGCATGTCGAATGGTCAGTTGCTGGCGTCCTCTCCTGTTCAGCTGGTGAATCTGGGAATCTTGAGGCAATGTTACAATTGCCTCGTACACAGACAACCCTCTCCTCCTCCCAACAAATACAAATATATGCGAGAGATGCAACTATATAGCCAAACTGAAGGCTGAGCTCTCTCAATTCAGAACTGGCAAGACCAGTCAGGAGGAGAAGGTAACCACGCACACCACAAACCCAGTCTCACATAGAACTATCACAACAGCAAACCAAACACATAAACACACAAAAACATACTCGGAGGCGCTGATCAAAAATCTACCAAAACAACAGAGGCCTCCAAAGCAGACACCCAAGCAACCACCACCTCAAGACATAGCACATGCAACACATAGTTCACAAAGTCAGTGTGCTAAACAGTCACAGCCCTTAAGGCCAAACAACATGCCGGACACACTTGTAATAGGTGACTCCATAGTCAGACACACTGACGTCCCGCTCACCAGACTGAACAAGGAAAAGGTCACAGTAAGCTGCCTGTCGGGAGCTAGAATCCGCCACATAACACAAGCACTCAGGTCACTCCACAGCAAGTACAAATATGACTCAGTCATTGAACATGCCGGTGTGAACGACCTGAGACGTACCTCCCTGGACTACATGAAAAGAGACATAGAGGAGCTCTCTGATTATGTAGCCCAGGCCGGTATGACCCTGACCCTGAGCAGCATCTTACCCTCACCAAGAATGATGCCACAGTACAAAGACAAAATGATCAGTTTTAACAATTGGCTTAATTACTGGTGTCATTCTAAGGGGATCTAATGTCTGTCTGCTTGGGATGACATGCTTGACAAGCCACGCTGCTTCGCAAGGGATGGCTTGCACCTGTCACCCCTGGGCTTCCGGATATTGGCCAAGGCTCTTGCCACCCCCCATAGTGCCTTTTTAGGCAAGGCTCAAATGACAAACCTACCTCCCTAGAAAACACAAGTGAAAAAAAACTAAGGGTAATGCTGCTCAATGCCAGAAGTCTAAACCTCAAGATGCAAGCCCTCGAAGCCCTCCTCAGTATAGAGAACATCGATGTCTGTGCAGTGACTGAAACCTGGTTCAAGGCTCCTGAGAGCACCCCAGCACTATCAGGTTTTACCTCATATCATGCTTTCCGGCCCCAAAACTTGGACCGAACCACAAAAGGAAGGGGAGTATCCATTTTCATCAAAGATACCCACACCTCCAGGTTAGTGGCAATGCACGAAGCATCAGAGACTATCCAGGTGCAACTAACCATAGGCAAAACTGCCTTACAGTTTGTAGCATGCTACAGACCACCCTCTCAAACTCAGGAACCCCACACAGCCTTCCTGAAGACACTGGAGAGTATGAATGTCTCTCCAAATACCATCATTTTGGGAGACTTCAACTACCCAAACATAGACTGGGAACATTACTCAAGCCCCAACACCCTAGCCCAAAGGTTCCTAGAATTCATAAACTCAAATGCAATGGAACAACTAGTCACCATTCCCACAAGAGGAGACAATATACTAGACCTGATCATCACAAACATGGGGACAAAATGCTCCACACTGGAAGTATATCCCTCTTTGGTAAGATCAGACCATAAATTAATCTCACTGGAAATCCACATCCCGCCCCCACCCCCTGCACAAAAGACCAAAGTGAAGAACTTCTCAAAAGCAGACTTCACACTTCTTAAGACTGAAGTGGTATCCTTCAAGGCCCCTGGGCCAGTGGAAACCACAACCCACACTGCTGAATGCTTTGCAAATGCCTTCTATGGGCACCTTCAAGAATGCATGGATCATGCAATCCCAAATAAAACCAAGACCCATTCCCCCAAAGGCAGGCGCCCGGTCTGGTGGACCCCAGCCATAAACAAACTTTACAACAGGAGGAGGAAGCTACTACATGACAGAGCAAAATCCCTAAAAGGGAAGGCGTCTCTGATCAGTACTAGCAAAAAAACTATGATCACTCATAAAATCATCCAAGGCCAACTTTGAGAGAAAAATCGCTAAAGACACAAAAGACAATCACAAGGCCTTCTTTAGCTATGTTAGAAACCTGGGTGGAAACTCCCAGATATGCTCAGAGTTAGTCCAAAATGACACAAAATACACTGAACCCACTGACATTGCCAACATTCTGGCAGACAGGTTCAGTGCAAATTTCTCCTCCCTCCCCAAAAGGAGAAATAACTATCCCAGCAGAGTGTAGCCTCCCTAACATCTCAGATGCCCAGGTGAGAGCCGCCCTCTCTAAAGCTAAAAACACAGCATCAATGGAAACGGATGATGTCCCGGGCTGTGTGCTATATGAACTCCAAGAGGAACTAAACCCACACATAAGGCTGCTGTTTAATCTTAGCCTTACTACAGGATACGTACCCAAAGAGTGGCGTACGGCAACAGTGGTCCCACTTCACAAAGGCGGTGCTTCTACGGACCCTGGAAATTACCGCCCCATAAGCTTGACGAGCCTGATCTGCAAAGCTATGGAGAGGATCATTATGGAACTCATAAACAAAGACACTGGGGACCTACAGACATTGGATCCTACCCAATTTGGCTTTGTCAAGGGCAGATCCTGCCTTTTGAACTTGGTCAACTTTTTTGAAACAGTCACTAAGGCCATTGATGAGGGTAAGGCAGTTCACACAGCCTACCTTGACCTTGCAAAAGCCTTTGACACAATACCCCACTCGGGCATCATAGACAAACTCACCAGCTTAAATGTAAACCCATATGTCACAAGATGGGTTGCAAACTGGCTCAAGGACAGAACCCACAGGGTCAGAGTTGCTGGAGCTATGTCAGACTCTAAGCCAGTCACAAGCGGTGTCCCACAGGGCTCAGTCCTGGGACCCCTCTTGTTCAGCATTTATTTTTCCCAGGTACAGGCAAACATAGGAGGATTGTGGCTGACAAAGTTCGCAGATGACTGCAAACTGGGCGCCATAATTGATATTCCAGCGGACACAAACATCCTTCAGAGAGGCCTCATAGAAATGGATAATTGGTGCCAGAGCCATGGCCTTAAGCTGAAGGCCAAAAATGTATAGTCATACCCTTTGGGAAAAACAAGGTACCGACAAATTACCACATAGGCGGTAATCCATTACACGGAAGAGGTAATCAGGGACCTAGGG
Source organism: Protopterus annectens (assembly GCF_019279795.1). NCBI lineage: Eukaryota > Metazoa > Chordata > Ceratodontiformes > Protopteridae > Protopterus > Protopterus annectens. Next base: position 1,074,644,717 of record NC_056748.1, read on the forward strand.
ACCCAGGTTGACAGTAACCTCTCATTTGACACTCACATTGCCAAAGTGGTTAGGAAGACCTTCTATATTGCCCACCTTATCATGAAGGGTTTCACATCTAGATCAAGAGAGGTCATTGTGCCCTGTACTCTTCTCTTATCAGGCCAATGATTGAGTACAATGCCCCATTTGGGATGTATCTCACCCGACACCTGCAGCAGTTAGAAAGACCCCAAAAGTTCCTCACCAAGAGGATAAAGGGTCTTAAACATATGTCATATGCTGCCCGACTGAAAAAACTCCAGCTCTATTCAGTCGCATACTGCCTACTCAGAGGTGATCTGTGCCTGACGTACAAGGCCATGTCCAATCCTGAATTAATGGACATGCTCCACCTCAGAAAATCCAAATCCATCAGAGCCACGAGAATAAGTGACTTAAACCTCAACACAGAAATAAATAGGACATGCTGGAGGGACAGATTCATAACCCAGAGGCTCCCTACACTCTGGAACAGAATCCCAGTCCATGTTAGGCAGAGCCCCTCACTGACTCTATTCAAGAGAAATCTTGACGAGTGGATGGGAGGTCGTAGGTTTATCCCGGGGATCATCTCTGTGTCACTACTAGACAGAGGCATAGTAAACTAAACCCTAAAAGGGTGTAGTATTCTCATCCTAAGGGGTGGTGTAAGCCACATACACTCTGGCTAGGCTTATAAATGCCTTAGGGCAGATAGCCTAGTACGAACCTATGAACCTATGAACCTAAAACGGGGGTAGAGCATGTACTTTGAATTCAGCCTTTCCTCCATTGTTCTGCAATCTCAGAGTTTGTATATAGAAGTAGCAGAGGGTATTGGTGGATGCGGTGTGCTTGCCCCCTGTAAAAAAGCGGGGTTTATCATTTTTCAGGTTTTTTTTTTTTGGATATTTTGAGTTTCATTCTATTTGTTGAAGTTTTTATGTTTAAATTATACATATGACACTTGTAAAAACAGGTCCAGTTAGTAGTCCACAAACCAAGATATTAGTCCGCTTCCCTTTACTGTTTGTAAATTTTACAAACAGTATCTTAATATGTCTGTCTTAACAGTGTTTAGTCCATATAACCCTGTTGCAGTACAAGCTGCCATTTAATGGAGGGTAAGTCCATGGCTGTAGGCTTCTTCCAGGCCCACCTTTCAGTTTTAAAACACAAGCTTTTAGACAGGGTATACTGCACAGGTTAGGCCTGACTGGGCTGTCATACTCCATGCTTTAAGGTCTTCTTTCAGATGCAGGTCTTTCTTTAGGCAATCCCTATGTGAGAAACTGAATTCTTTAATTTGGCCATTGAGGCTACTCCATTTTAATTTACAGTAATTGGCAAGTGAAACATTATAATCTTGATGGTCACCAAAACTCCTCAGATTTTGGCAATAACAAAGAGCTAGCTCAAAGTCAGCATCTTCCTTTTTAACTTTATCCAAACTAACCACAGTATTATCTATGACAGTAGGGTGGGGTGTAGAATAGGGTAGTGGGCATCTTTCTCATTAACTCCTTTAACGCAAACAATACCAAGTCTCCAGACTTGATAACTGCAACCCGCTGCACAGGAAAATATAGTCTCATTAACACTGCACATTTATATTTCTTCCCTCTCCTTGGCAAATACTATTACTGTACCTTTCTTAAGGTCTTCCCTAAAGGCTGCCTTACTAAAACCATAGTACCTATCAATGCATTATAGGCAGAAGCTACTCAAATTAATAAACTTCTGTTACAAAATAAATGAGAAAAATTCTGCTAGACCTATCCATCAGCCAGGAAACCATACTGTAGATCTCATTATTACAAATATTTCTGTTCCACCTAACTCAACATAGTGAAGACGGTCACCACTCTCCCCTCTGCCTTTTAAAATATAATGCCCACACCTCAAATTGAATATAGGTTGACCATTTCCAAACAACAAGCTTTCAATCATTGACCACCTATTAAAGAGCATTGACTGGTTCCACTTATATCTCGGGAATGACCCAAGTGATAGTACGGTGTACTTCACCAATGCCCCTGATTCTAGCAAAGACTATCTTTTCCCATGGGCACACTAGAAACTTGGAGACACAAATGCCCATGACTTGATAATCACATTACAATCATCAGGAAAAAATGGGACAATTCATAGACAGCCTGAAAGCAAATCTTCACTGATTCTAATCTTCATCAAACCTAGGTCTCACAGAGAAAACAAATCAGAATTACTACTAACTCTGCCACTTTTACTTGTAAAAAAATAAACAAATGAACAATTCTAGAAAGAAGGGAATTAAGACAATTCAGTAAAACTGAAAAATCTCCCTCCACATTATATTGCAATGGCAATCTCAGACAACCAGAAGAATATAAAAAAAACTTCATAATTTCTAGTATCCTAGAAGTCACTAGTTCTTTCCAACCCACTGCTACAACCCAGCAGGACATGACATCTCTCAGCCTATAGTATGCCCCCAGCTAAATACCCAGTTTCTTTCTATTTCAGAGATCTCTCAGGGAATGAAAGCAGTATGTTATTAAAAAAAGAAACAGATATCTTCCAAATTCACCTTATTCCATCCCATGTTCCCTTAAAAAAAAAAAAACTGATAAAATTGCAAACCCTTAACATACACATGTAATCTCTTCCTTACCATAGCAATAGTCTCCAATTTTGAATATTCCATCATAATTCTCTTCTAAAAGTTTTCTTTCTCTCAAAACACACAAAATGATTTGATCTATCTCTATTCTCTGTCCCCTCACTAAAGTGTTTGAACAAATCCTGTGCCGACAAATGATTATCTGAAAGTAATCCAAAGCTATTTGTATGTTTAAACTATAGTTTCAGTAATGGCTTTATTACACCAACTGTCTTACTGTCTGCAAATGGCTGCATCTATTGCAGCATCACTGATAGACGTCTCACTGCTGGAATATTTGTAGATAGGAATAGGGCATCTGAAACCATTAACTGCAACCAACTACTTCAGCAGCTGAAGAAACTTAACTTTTGCAATAATGGCATAAAATGGTTCCAAAGTTACTTTGAGAATAGAACATTACAAATGTACACTGACAACCATTTACCATTACTTGACACCCCTGCAAAATACTAGAATACCCCATTGTATTGCTCTGGGACCCCTGTTTGTTTTTCCTCATTTATGAATGATCTTATAGATCTCGCATCTGTAGACATCATAGTATATGCAGATGACATTCTCCCCTTACAAGGGGAAATATACATCCAAGTATAGTCCAACTCAAGAACTTAAAAGGGAAGCAACACTCCTAGAGACAGCCACTTACCACTATCGAAGCCTGCATCTTCATCATCATCCTCGTCCTCATCATACTATATGCCAGATAAAAGAATGTTAATTTGGCATTGATGAATTACCATTTATATTATAAACTTATTTTTTACAACCGGTTCTCAATGGATGATACATGAGAATGCCAATAAAACTGCTTTTGTCAATTTCCTTTATTTGGAAGAGGTAAGAGACTTATAATTCAGAAGTATACCATCAACTAGACTTTCCTGTCCACTATATAACATTAAGTGGTCTCACATTTGGTGATGAGAATTCAGTGTGTTGCTTCAGAGAAATATGATGTCACTATTCCTAATTAACTCAGAGATGACTTTAACTCCCTTACAAATGTTTAACTGCAAAACAAAGAGATATTAGTATCTTTGGATCATAGCAATGGTTACTAATAACCCTTTAAGATTAAGTCACTTTAAATAATGGATCAATTCAGATTTATTCGATGACCATTGCTCTGATGTTCGTCACTAAAGAAATGCAGACTACAATGTTTTCCTAAAGATATTCAAGGAAAGGAGGAGCTCCTCCGCCGTGGAAGCCCTCACTACATCATCTGTGGTTGGCTGGACTACTGATAAAACAGGGCTTATGTTATGGTGGTACTGAACATTTACGTGTGGAGCTTTATATTGCCACAGAAACAAAGGATCAACCATGACTGCTTCAAGCAGATATTCCCACTGTTGAAATCATTTATGTATCAAAAAGATAAAATCCCTGACTACTTTCATAAGATAGAATTTGGATATAGGCTTGCAGGCTTTATTATCAACTCACAATGAAATTCAAATCTAGGTTCCATTTCAAATTGCTAAAGGCAGTCTCCTTGAAAAATCAGTATATTGAAATGAAAGCAATCCCCACACCTTTTCCAAACAAACATGAGCCTCAACCAACTATTCCTGTCGACTTAATAGAATCTATTTATTTGATGTCAAATCATAATTTAAGTGACCTCTTTTGAGGAATGCACCTTTCAGCCAAGTGGTATTATTCAAGCTGTTTAGACAACAAATTGGCAGGATCACTCAAATTTTCTGTTCACAGTGTAAGGCTGAATATTTTCTAGAATTATACAAAGCCTTACTTCTTTCTCAAAACAGTTTTGGAAATGGCTGACTACCTTTATCCATGGGAATTCTGATCAGTATACTCAATCAATACAGCTCTTAGCAATGAGTCCTGTGATTACACAGATGGAAAAGTCATTTGTTTAGCACATTTAAATAGCTTGGCAGCTGTGTTTCTCAGAAAGTTTCTTTTAATTATTCCCATTCCTTCTCTGCTTCCTGTAAGCAAATGCCTTTCTATTTTCTTGCCTTGTTCTTTAGTCGATAGGTAAACATGCAATTTTTTGGCTTAGAAGAAACATGAGAGTAAAAGTTTCTTACCGGCTGATGGAGTTCTACACAATACTGTGGAAGTTAATGCACATTTACTTATGTGTTTATTCGTTTATTATTTACTAACTAGACATATTAGCTGCTTCAAAGACTCTTTTCTGCTGTGATACTAGTACAAAGCAGAAAAACAATTACAGTATTTAAAAATATTACTTAATGCGAATACAAGATAAGTATACATTTTTTTAGGAAGCTGGTACTCTTAACATGTTCCAGTAATACTTCGTTTTAAGGGTATAATTCCTCCTCCTTACTGAAAAGATCTAAACACAATCCTTCCTCAAAGGGATCTTCAGGGAAGGCAGTTTAAACCACTTACATAAACTATCACTTACATATACTATCTTCTTTCAGTGCTGGTTACATTCATAGCAGAATTTGATTTTCATTGCTGGCATTATTTAACTCCTCTGTATTTGACGGATATGCCACCTATCGTGTAAAGATACCATTATAACTGGAAATTATTGTGCAGGGTCAGCTGACATAATTTTCCTAGAGCTGTCAAAAGTACCTGATACAGTTAGTCTTGCAAAATCTACTAAATTAACTGAAGGTCTTAAATATCAATTAGATTGAAGTCACTGGTTCAAGTAGTTATCTGCTCAAGTACAAAATGTTACATTGTGCAATACGGGCAATAATTTCCAAGTATTACAATGGATACCAGTGTTATTTCCATCTCAGTTTTACTTGGTTTGCCTCAAATGGCTACAAAGAACAGTAAAAATTGAACACTCCTTTTAATTCAGACAGTATATATGGGTGTTTCTTTTGGTCTATATGTGGCCAGTTTTGACAATCTTAAAGCAGTGAATTTGTTTTGTTATTCTGGTGAACGTCTTGGAAAATAAACAATGTATTTAAATGAAAATGCTTAAATATTTATTTACGTATCTGGGCTCCGTAATACTTGACTCTTTTTAGCTGGCTATATAAAATATGTTTTAATTTTTAGTTTGTCATGCTATCTTTTGTCCTTCTGTTTTCCAGTAACATGAACAGTTCTGTTTAGTGCTAGCTGTATGGAATATGCTGAAATTTTACTTTCCCCCCTAAGCATGCTAAACAGGTTTGCCTCGATACCTGACTGCTTTAAATTCATAAAGTAAATACTAATTTTGTGATGTGTTGACTGCCAAGTGTCTGAAATCTTATTTTAAAATGTTTCTATATGTAGTTTTTCTCATGCCTTCAGTGAGCGCTACAAGGTGACTGCTTTGCACATATACAAACCTGCTCATTTTAAAATGTATAAATACACGTTTGTGCTTTCAGTAATATTAAACAATTCAGAGATGATGGTTCCCTGTTTTAAGTGCATGCAGAAATCATTCTTCTCTTAGTATTTTCATAAAATGTTGTCATTGTGATACTTTACTGACAGTTGACTACTGCAATGCATTACAAATACATGTTTATTTAAAAGTATTGCATTTTGGCATAACATCTTAATTTAACCTTGCATTCCTGCTGGAAAGCTTTCAGTACCAACAAACACACCTGTGTAAAAATGCTTGACTATTTTAAATGTATGCAGAAAAAAAGGCTTATGTGAAAATGTTTAATTGCGTTGTTTATCTTGCATTTTCAGTAATGTGGAATGGGTCAATGATGGGACGACTGTTTTAATTATATGCATACATAAATGCTTATTTAAATGTTTTCATGCCTTCTGGTGTTTTATTTATTGCTAATTTATTTGGTTTAGATGTTTACAGAAATGAACATACTGAAAGAAAATTAAAACATATTTTCATTTGCTTTCAGTGCTACTGAACTGTCAGTGGTTATGTTTAAGTACATGCAGAAGAAAATCTTTGCCTGAAATGCTTGCATACAATACATGCTTTGTACTGCTCCAACTGCAAGAAAAAAGCCTGGTGAGTTACAATTCTTGAAGGATAAAGTGCATTTGAAAATCATATTGCAAAATATGTTCACCAAAACAGAAATAGTGTTGCAATGCGCACAAATGAAACTCAGTACCACAAAACTTGTGCAAAAGTATGGAAACAGCACAGAATGTTTGAAGCACAACCCAACGAGCTAGGTGAAAAACATAGCAGGTGCTTCAATGACCAAAATAGGTTAATTTAATCATAAACATGTGGCTCTGTCCTTTTAATGTTTTTGTGAAGCTATTTTGTTGTTCTTCCCTGTACATGATGTAATGAGGGTGGAATGACTCAGGATATCGATCATCAGGTTCCCAAACCCCTTACAGCATCCTCTTTTTCTTTCAGTGTTACTGGATGAGTAAACTATCATACATCATACAACCCAACTAACAGTTATGGATTGCTTTGTTAGGTTTTTGCATGGTTCACAATAAGAACCAGTTATCATACAGCCTCTCAAGCAATACATGGGGCAGGAGGGAGATTGGAATAACAGTTAAGGTCATAGCTCTCAACTGTCCAGATTTTCACAGAAGGTATCACTTGTTTTTCTATGCACAATTTTCATTTATTGGCGTTAAGTAGATTGTCTGAAATAAATTACCTGTGTTTCTGATATACAGTAGAACAAAGTGGTTCTTCTTCATATGTCCTCTCTGAAGGATTAGCAATGGATGCATTATGCTCATGGTGCATCATGCTCATGGTGCATCATGCTCACGGGGTATCATGCTCATGGGGAATCATGCTCACAGTGCATCATGCTCACGGGGTATCATGCTCACGGCGCATCATGCTCACGGTGCATCATGCTCACGGTGCATCATGCTCACAGGGTATCATGCTCACAGGGTATCATGCTCACGGCGCATCATGCTCACAGGGTATCATGCTCACAGGGTATCATGCTCACTGTGCATCATGCTCATGGTGCATCATGCTCACAGTGCATCATGCTCATGGGGTATCATGCTTACGGTGCATCATGCTCATGGCGCATCATGCTCACGATGCATCATGCTCACAGTGCATTATGCTCATGGGGTATCATGCTCACGGTGTATCATGTTCACAGTGCATCATGCTCATGGTGCATTAAGCTCACGGGGTATCATAGTTTAGTACTAGGCTATCTGCCCTGGGGCATTTATAAGCCTAGCCATAGTGATGTGGCTTTCGCCACCCCATGTAATGGTACAAAAGTGTACAGAATAGATTTAGAATACTGTGCCTCTGTCTAGTAGTGACACAGTGAAGACCCCCTTACATAATAGAATTAGTTTACTGTGCCTCTGTCTAGTAGTGACACAGAGATGACCCCTGGGGTAAACCTACGATCTCCCATCCACTTGTCAAGATTTCTCTTTAAGAGAGTCAGTGAGAGGCTCTGCCTATCATGCTCACAGTGCGTCGTGCTCACTGGGTATCATTTTCACAGCACATCATGCTCATGGGGTATCATGATCATGGGTTATCATGCTCACGGGTTATCATGCTCACGGCGTATCATGCTCATGGGGTATCATGCTCATGGGGTATCATGCTCATGGGGTATCATGCTCACTGTGCATCATACTCACTGTGCATCATGCTCACGGTGTATCATGCTCACAGTGCATCATGCCCACAGTGCATCTTGCTCACGGTGCATCATGCTCACGGGGTATCATGCTCACAGTGCATCATGCTTATGGGGTATCATGCTCACAGTGCATCATCTTCATGGTGCATCATGCTCACGGTGCATCATGCTCATGGTGCATCATGCTCACGGGGTATCATGCTCACGGTGCATCATGCTCACGGTGCATCATGCTCACAGTGCATCATGCTCATGGTGCATCATGCTCACGGTGCATCATGCTCACAGTGCATCATGCTCACAGTGCATCATGCCCATGGTGCATCATGCTCATGGGGTATCATGCTCACTGTGCATCATGCTCACAGTGCATTATGCTCACGGTGCATCATGCTCATGGTGCATCATGCTCACTGTGCATTATGCTCACGGTGCATCATGCTCATGGTGCATCATGCTCACTGTGCATCATGCTCATGGTGCATCATGCTCATGGTGCATCATGCTCACTGTGCATCATGCTCACAGTGCATCATGCCCATGGTGCATCATGCTCATGGGGTATCATGCTCACTGTGCATCATGCTCACGGTGCATTATGCTCACGGTGCATCATGCTCATGGTGCATCATGCTCACTGTGCATCATGCTCATGGTGCATCATGCTCATGGTGCATCATGCTCATGGTGCATCATGCTCACTGTGCATCATGCTCACAGTGCATCATGCTCACGGTGCATCATGCTCATGGGGTATCATGCTCACGGTGCATCATGCTCACAGTGCATCATGCTCACAGTGCATCATGCTCATGGTGCATCATGCTCACTGTGCATCATGCTCACTGTGCATCATGCTCACAGTGCATCATGCCCATGGTGCATCATGCTCATGGGGTATCATGCTCACTGTGCATCATGCTCACAGTGCATTATGCTCATGGTGCATCATGCTCATGGTGCATCATGCTCATGGTGCATCATGCTCACAGTGCATTATGCTCACTGTGCATCATGCTCATGGTGCATCATGCTCACAGTGCATCATGCTCACTGTGCATCATGCTCATGCGGTATCATGCTCACTGAGTATTATGCCAAATGTATACTTTTCGCAGCATCTTAGCTCACAAAGAACGACACTGCTAAGGTATACATTGTAATATAAACTTTCTAAGTTCAAATGATTAACCTTAAATAGCGCTACCTACGACATAATAGGGGCAAAATAATAATTTATGAGAAAATTAAAAATAAAATCATTTGAATGCCAAAATCGTAGCTCTGAAACTCACTGTACTAGGATTAAAATGCTTTTGTAGTATGTTTTCAGACCCCGTTCTGTATTCCTGACATGGTAGTCTGTATCCATGACAACTGTACTGTATCTCAGAGCATGTAAGAACTTCGAGATAACACAGTCTTGGACTTGGCATACATTTTCGTGGGTCTACTTCGGAAGACTGACAAACCAAAAGACTGAAAATTCAAAATACTTAACACATTTTTAATGCAGGGGAAGGCCTCCCTGCACCCCTCATATGGGGTGCTGCACCCCCCATACCCTCTGCTAACTATATATACCAACATCAAGATCACACAACAGTGGCAAAGGGGCAAATTCCATCATTCAGTATTTTAAATTTGCAGTCTTTTGTTTTTTTCAGTCTTCTGAAGCAGACCCGTTTCCATGCATCCCATATTATTCCTACATTGGGAAGACTGCAGTTAAGAGCCAAAAAATTACAACAGACAAGTGCTGTTTAAGGGTTTTCATAGGAAAAAATACAACTTCTTCTCTATGTCAAACAAAATCACACTTTTAAGAATACAGATTGGTAGAAACGCCTTTGTCAGGTAATATGATTTAACTATGAACTGTTGAGTTACCCCCACTTAAAGCTACAACATATGGCCAATCAGTAGAAGCTTCACCCAAATAAGTAAATAAATAAATAAACAAACAAGAAAAAGGAAAAACAATGACATAAAAATAATTTTTGCAGTGTGGGTGTAACTCACGCTCTATCCCCTAGTGTGTGTGTGTGTGTGTGTGTGTGGGGGGGGGGGTGGGTGGGAGTACTTTTTGTGATAATATTTACAAATCACAAAGAAAGAAACTACATGGAACATTTGGATATTGTTAATTATAAAGGAGGAGCATGGCACATAATGTTCGGGCTTGGAATGTATCATCATAAAACAATGTGCCACAAACTGCAGTAGTGAAGACACTACCTCATATTACATTCCTGACAGACCACGAAAAAAACTATCTGCTCATTTATTCCATTTTATAAACAAGCCAATATGCAATTTGTGTTGACTAAAATCTGAAGTATTCAGGGGTCAACAGTCTCAAATTTATGTACTCACAATCAGTCTTCATAATTGAAATGCGTTTTATTTTCACATCATACTGTTCTTGAATAATCCTCACTGGGAATGATTCACATTCACCTGGGATTTTGTACATTTGTTCAACAATGAGAATTTTAGCACATCAATGTTTCAGTATAAAACAGAAAAAAACAATGTCAAAGACCATGAAAAGCAGCTGTTTTTAGCACTTTTATTCTGTTAAAATTTAAAAGGATGAGCACTTTCATCTTGTAACCTACAGGACTTGAGTTTACCAAATTTGCCTTGATTTTGCATTGATGACATCACTGTTTCACCAGGAGATCCACAACTGAATGGAGTGTTAAAATAAGTTATGCAATCTCTTAAAAACAGAAAGAATAAAATGTGTTTCCAGTATTAAACAAGGCCGGTATCCAGCTGGTCTTGAATAAAGAAAGACTCCACCTCAATCAACATGACTCTCACCCTTTACAGATGTTGATGGTAAGGAGACCAAAGACAAAGTTATCTGCTTCATCTGTTCTACTTCAGCCAAAAAAATATCAAGTGTCCAAACAGCCTGATAAAAAACACTCAGCAAAAGCAAAACTACCGCTGTGGAGATCAGCCAAGAGATTGTCATCACTGAGGGCTGGAGACAAAGAAAACAAGCAGAATTCAGTTAGTAAGCACTTGGACCAGGAAGGTGCAGTAACTGTCAAAGCTAACAGTGGCCTAAGATGTAACAAAAGACACTTGTAGAGGACTGGACTGTTCTCAACCTCATCTCATTAGGGAGAGACTGTTCCTGAGTATGTCTGATATCTGTCTGCATCAAGATTCAGAGCCAAGTAATACTTCACTTAGAGGAAGGGACGTTGCTGGAACTGCAGATGATGCAGTGTCACCTGATAATATCATAGTAGGGTCAGCAGTCCCATCATCATAATCATCATCAGCTACAACTGACAGTAAAATAAGATTTGGTAGACTAATTAAAAAGCCTTCCAAATGGAATGTAGAACAATTTTGTTAAATGTTGTATTGCTGCTGTCTAATCACTAAGTTTGTTTGCATGATAGTCATTGTATTAACAGGCTTATATGCTGCGTATGACTATACCATTTTAGATGATTATATGTATGTGACATAATGTCCCTTTATATCGTGCAACCTTGTCGTTGGCAAATATAAGTAGAGAGGGTATGGATGGTGCAATGTTTTTTTCCCCACTGCACAAAATTTTTTTTTATCTTTTGTTTTTTTCACAAAATGCAGTTTGCATGAGTGGGTGGGTGGGGTGATGGTCACTCATCTGTGATTACACTTGAGTGTCACAAATAAGTCTAATACTTGTCCGGGAGTGTCTACAGGTATATGTGATTTGTATAATTAATTACAAATATTTAATCTAAAGAGGGATGTCAGGTATAATGTGTCCTTAAGAATTCTATGAGTCTATAGGTACATGTAGGATGTCACATGATGCAGTTGTGCACTCAGTCACTAATATATTATTATACAGAAACAAGCTCTTCAGTGCCTGTCTTATACCCTTAAGCTGGTAAGACTTCAAAAGTAACTTAAACTATAAGGCAGAGTGAGACAAAAATGCATCATAGATCTCACTGCCTATACACGCACAATGCTTATATCAGATTAGTGTTCCGGATATACCCATTTAATGTGAAAACGCACTCAGTTTTACGACTCTGCTTTCCATGGAAGTTAAATTCACATTAATACACATTAGACATAGCATATTCACTATTGTTTGAAAACTCGGAAACATTTTGACAGAGACACACCTCAAGCCAGAAGATATACGGACTACTTTTGTACATGCTTAACATATAACCGTGTTTTGTTTGTAGCCAAGACCTGATTTATATGAAGGCTTTCAAATAAAGAAAAACAATAATTCCCACAGTTCATTAGTCTGAAACCCTATACCTGAACCACAATAATCAACTACTGCACACTATTTGTCCTGGTCCCCTTCAATAAACACATCACACCGAAAGATGTTTGACGACCTTTATTAAACTTCCATAAACATAATTTTGTTAACCAGTATTTATTAATTACAACAGACACATGGTATAGTTGAGCATAACATCCATGTAACATTGACTAGGACAGTGTGACCCTGCTCATCCTGACCCAATAAGCAGCGTCCGTACTTCGCTTGCTTACTCATGAAGCAACTGACCTACACTCACGTATTTTATTTATCAAGCAGCGTCCCACCACTCACTTTCCTTTCCCAACTCATTGAAATGAACATCCAACACCAGAGGGGGAACAAAAGAGGGCAAGCCTGCCCCTCTTCTTCACCCCCCCCAGCCTGACCAGGCTGCTTCCCCTCTGTCCGACCAAACTTCCAACACCTAACCACCATTAAAAGGCATTAAGCCAAACATCCTTCAGTGTACCCCATGTTCTCTAACTCAGCTGGACTCGTATCATCACCTCCCAAAGCCCTAAATAAATGAAAATAGCCAGTTGCCTTGACAGTTGAAAACAAACCACTGATCCCTCTGCAATGCTAAGTAACAAATAACCTAGCATGATCACTATGTATAAGCTAAAGACTCACTTCTCTACCAACAAAAGCTTTGTATTGATTCCCAGGTTATTACCAGCCAAATGGACAACCAGACACCAAGCCCACTGCCACTTGAATCCACACAGAGGCAATTGCATACCATCATGCCAAACTGCAGCCCCATTTTACTGCCTAATGAATATAATAACAATAACAACCAAATGAGATTTCTTTCCAAAATTCAAATAGCCATCCTGCCACCCCACCAACTATCCATTATAAGCAATAAGACATTTAAATGGCCATCATGGCATTTTAGCAGCATGACCACCACAAGTTACACCACTTACATATTAAATGAAAATGAACCCTAATCCCAGACACTCCAGATGAATCTCCTTCCCCAGCTTAACATGAAAACTCCAAATATTCAACATCCCCTCTGTCTCAAGCAGAAAAGAAAATCCACTTCACCTCCATGACTCAAATCATATAAAACCAAGACGTATTTCTTATGTAAAACCAAGACGTATTTATTAGGTTAGCACTTTCATGCCTCAACAGACACTTCCTCAGGCCATAAAACATATAAAAAGAAATCATTATATATACATCACATTACTTTGTCTTCCTTCTACTCAACCAGCCACCAACCCAACCCCCCCCAAATTATATCCTCCAACCGAATCACATGCCTCATTTGTCAACTAATGGATACCACCATCAACCTCCCTATCCATCCGGCAAAAAGCCTGACCAGGCTAATTCCCAGGTACTCACCTGCCAAATGCACACCAAAACACTAAACCCAAGCTATACGAAACCAGGAGTACAACTTACCACCAGAAGCCTAAAATGCCCAATGTCACCAAAAATAAAACAAGGTCCATGACACACCATCATGTCTAACTGCAGCCTCTTATCCGCCCAGTGAATATACTGATCATCAAAATGAGATTTCCTTCCTAATGAATCAATTGCCTTGTTATCCCACCATCATACCCACTCTCCATTATAAGGGAAGAAAACATTTGGCAAGCAAAACCACTCTGTTAATGACATCAATACATCTGTGAAGCTGCAACTGTACAAACTGTAGACCGAATGACCCTCGATATACCAACCGCCACAACCAAATAACTTTGACAATAGGCAATGTCAGCCAAGCTTTCCAGTATTACACTACACTTCCAGCATGTTAGTCACTGTCCAGAATTTAACAAATTAAACTAACAGTCACCCATGAAAATGCAATAATTGCAGCTAAATCCCCTTCCACCAACTGAAAAACCCCACTTTGCTCACAAGCCTGAACCAACATACTCAACAATCTAACCCACCCAACTACTGCCTCTGATGGCTGCAACACAATTTGACCAACTAAGCAAGTTTACGGTAAAATGTGATTCCTCCCCAGTTATACTTGCCTAAACCCCTTAAGCCCCTCCCTACCCTTACCTCATTTCCTCCCACTCATCCCTCATTCCCATTTAACCTTTTCATTCTCCCCGTCTTAATTCCTGATGCTATATTTATCTAATCCCACCTGAAGATGTCCCTGGACAAATTAGTTTGTCACCAAACTTCATTTCTGTAACATTGCAATGCTTGCCACCTTGAAGCGCATGTTGGCCAAATTCTCTATATATTTAAGTGTATAACATGCACTTTTCTGACCATTGTTACATCAAAATAAATTATGTATTTCTGTTACATGTACTGAAACAGTGTCTAGTCTGAAGAGGAATCATATTATGGCCCTGTTTTTGAATACAACTGTCATTTTGAAAACAAATATGCAGCCCTTTTTCACTTTGTACTATCTGTGATTTAACTAACAAACCTCTTATGTGGAAGTCTAATCAATGAATGAGAAAATAGCCTGTATGCATCGTGCAGTTATATTTATCTACTGCGAGGACTGCGTGGGCAGGCTGGTCTTTTGACCCTTTTCAAACACAACTCAGTTTCTGAGAAACAACAAATACAATTAGCATATACAGAAGTTAAATATTTATAGGAGAAATGTGGCTCTGAAGAGCAAAATAAAACAGCAGATACTGCAGTGTTAAACATAGTCAAGGCAAATGTGTTTAACTTGTTTGACTGTACAAGACTAGTTTCTTAAATGAGAAAATATATGTGAGTCCATATTTTTTAAACTACATATTTAAAACATGAGCGTTTATGTTCTTTCAGGAGGTGTTCCTTCAGCTTGGTTCTAAAGCAACTCAAGACTTTTTTGTTTCCCCTGGTATCTGCAGGCATATGGTTTCATATTCAGGGTGCTAAGCCCCTCAGCGCTTTTTCTCAAGTATATCTTTTGTATCTTGGTCTGAGTAAGGTGGGGTACTGTCAAGGTTTTCTCTAAATGAATAGGACGGTACCTTGAAGAATATTCCGGAAATTAAAGGTTAAACTGTTGGTGTATTATGACTTGAAAGAAACAGTATTGAGCAAAACAGTGGTGTTGTTCTGTTAGGATGGGAAGATAACTTACAAGGTCACAGTGGTATCTGTAGGAAGAGGCAAGCAAAGTGAATCAGCAAATTTTGTTGTCAGCCATTTGTAGTCTGTGGGTGTTAGAACCATAGTGCAGAACAAGCACTGAAAGGGTATTCTAATTTTGAGAAGAATACATTTTTAGCAATTGCCTTCAATGTATTAAGGGAAAGAAGGTGGGAGATTTTGTAGCAAAGTTTCAGTTGTGCAAGGATTTCACAAATGACTGTGCCATTGTGTTTTGTGAAAGGGAAGAGATTTGTCTGACAAATATCAGTCATCCAAGTAACTTCTAAACTAGTCTATGGTACTGGATCTGAAGATGAATTTAATGAATTTAACAAAATTACATGTTTCAGTTTGGAATGTTCTGGTCATATCAACAAATAGGGTTCTAGTAAAACAGCCACCATTCATATTACAGTGGGTAGTCTGTGGTAATGTATGATGCGGTAAACTGTTATGAATCTGTTTGGAAACCATGTTATTTGTTGGTCATGCAGTAGAAAACAAAAAGAAAAATCTAGCAAAGCTAGACATTTCACCGTGTGATACCTTAAACCTCTTGTATCAGAGGCAATATGGGATATATGCAAATTACCCTTTACGGATATCAGGTGTTCCAGCTAAATGGCAATTCTGAATGTCCATGACTTTTCTTTTATTTTGGTCATGCTGCCTCTGATACAACAGGTTTAAGGTATCACACACTGGAAAGAATAGCTTTGCTAGATTTTTCTTTTTGTGTTTTTAACTAATTGGTTTTCCTGTGTGACCTTTATACTCATTGTTTTGGTCACGGAGTAGACCAAACTATTTTATGATTATAGATTTGCTTATAAAGAATGTTTCAAATATTTTGAAGAGAGGACATATGCTAGAAATGAACCTGCAATCATTGCCGAGTTTAGATGAGGAGACCTTCAAGACTGCATGATTTTAGAGAGTCAGTAAAGATTGCAGAGGTTAAGGACAGAATGAAAATATGAGGGGTTTTGCTATGGATTGTGCTACCATTTTTAGGAAAGCTGGATGTAGGGTACTAAATTTAGCACCTGAAGTTTTAAGTGCGGACTTTTTTTATTTCATTGTGTGTAATTTCTTTGAAAAAGTAAGTAGCGGAGTATGCAGGCAATGGGTAAAGTTGAGGTTCATTAACAGCACTTGCTGACTGCTGAGATTGGAGTAGTTGTGGAACTTTGTTATGGTTTCAATGAAGTAACAAAGGACAACGCAAGGAGAACAGTTACCAAGGAATGAACAGAGAGAGAGTAAGGTCTGGAGACACTTGACCAAAGCCCAAAACAGATGCAAAGGAACATATTCTAGGTAAGGGTCTAGCCTGTATCCCTGTTTGTCATTGCAGTTTATTAGAAACAGTTATAGACTTAAAACTTTTTACGAGGAAGCTGAATTTGAAAGCATTTTTCCACAATACAGAGACAAATAGACATAACCCCAGGGACAACACTAGAGTCAGAAAAAGGAAAAAACTAAGCATGTTCTGTTCACAATGTTTTTGAGAGCAAGTGTGTAGCAGATATTAGGGAAATTCTAAAGAGATTCCAACAAATAAAGTTTTACAACTGCGACAAAAAAGAGATAGATGACCTATTAACTTTAAACAGAGACACAGCTTAGAGAATCATGAAAGCAGACAAAGGGGAAGGGATCCGAATGACAGACTGTTTCATACACCCAAAAGATTTTAGGGATGTTTGAGAACATTGCTTTTTACAACTGTACTAAATGTAGAAAGCATAGCATCAGGTTATGTGGACATGTAGCAGGAGTTTATCAACTGGAATGAAAGTAAATTCATCAGCAATAATCTGCTGGATTGTCCCACACCCCAAAATGCCCAATATTTTGTAATAACCAAGGGTCACAAAAACCCAGATGTCCCACTCTATAGATTGTTTGTGGCCAGCAGAGGGTCTGTTATAAAACCCACATCCATATACTTAGAAGTCTAACTATCCAAAAACAATATATCATTCATCCTAAACACAATGAGCTTCCTGAGGAAGATAAGAAATATACAATAGACAGAGACACCATTCTAGTCACAACTGATGTGGAAGCACTATGCATAGCCCTCCCAATCCATTACTGCATTCAGGCAGTTATTAGAGCAGCATGCCCTGATGAGACTGAGCTATTGAGCTCCTTGTAATTACTACTTCAGAACAATTTCTTTAAAATTCAACTCCTCCTACTTTAAGCAGAACAGAGGGATTGCCACTGTAGCAGCTATGGCCCCCAGCCTAGTGAAAATTGCTATAAGAGTGGAAGGAAGAGACAGTCTATAACTCAGTGTTCCAGGACTGTAGTAGATGCTATTATTGTTTTATAGCGAGTATTTCTATCATATGGCAGGGGGAGCACAGAAAAAATTGTTGGAATTTTGTGACTACATTAATTATTGCACCCCTTTACTTAGCGTTGTTACTTCCAATCACAGAGACGACTTAATCACATTTCTAGATCTCACCATTTTCAAAGAATATGACACAGGAGCCCTTATTATATGACAGTTCAGGAAACCTCCAAGGAAAAACCTGTTTCTTCTTACAGTTGCATGTAATCCCTTCTCACCAACAAGAAAATGATCAAATCCCAGGGCATGAAGATCTAAAGAACTTGGAGTCATCACCAGAAAATTTATAGAACTACAGAAAGACTTTTTATTGACGGGTTACACCAACAGAATATTTCATAACATTCTGGACCCCATTATCACACTGAAGTCCAGTAATGATCTCACACTTCACAAACCCATCAGGAGGGTAGAGAGAAACTATAAGGGAATCCTGAAAAACAATATGACCATCACCTTCACCATGGACTACTGGGACACCCATACAGCTATCCCAGATAACTGGATAATTATACAGGACAATAGGAAGCTCAAGGACATTTTCCGAGAGATCCCTGGGCTTGCCTTTAGAAAAACTAAAAACATTAGGGATTTTGTTGAATGCAAATGATTCCATACTCTAGATGTTCCCACTGGATTGTATAAATGTGGTCCCCCTGAATGCAGATTTTGCCTAGCCATGACTGGTTCTGACCACTTCCCCTGACCCCCTCGGGTAAAATATATAAAAGTCTTCTTATTAGAGATTTCACAAAAGTATCTAGCACGAGATGTTTAAAACTTATGACTATTATATGATTATACGAAGGTACTGTAGTTTATGGATTGGATGTTTATTTTATAAAACATGTGCTGCTATTCAGTTTTAGTACTGTGGGATGAAGGCACTTAACTAAAACTGACATTAAAGAATCTTTACTTTAGTTTAGGTGTGCTTTTTTTGGGGGTATATATTACATGATCGATCATTTAAGTAGTTGAATACCAAATGTTCGATCACTAAATGTCGAGGACCCAAAACTGCGAATGGCAGTTTCCATACAAGGAAACAATTCATTTGGCCATTATGCAGATTTTGCCCTTTCTACAATGTACAGCGATCTCAGAGATTGTATATTTAGTTGGGGGCGGGGGTGTGTGATTTGTGCTTAATTTTTTTTTTTTTTTTTTTTTTTTTTAAGTTGGGACAACAGTATTGTTTCCCTGTGTGGAAACTGCCATTTGCGGTTTTGGGAGTTCGACATTTAGTGATCGAGCTTTAGTTATTCGATCAACTAAATGTTCGATCATGTAATATAGACCTACTTTTTTGCATGCAGCAGATAGTTATGTTCTTTTTCCACGCAAGACTTAAACACAATAGAGACAATATATACAAAAATTGCTTCAGTAAAAGACTTTCAAGCATCATGTGATAAAAACAATCTCATCACAATGTGTGCATATCTGTCTAGATATATATCTATCTATCTATATATATCTTCTATATTTATATATATATATATATATATATATATATATATATATATATATATATATATAAAGATCACGTCTTAATTTTGAAATTACAAAATCTCAAAGTTCAAAATATTGAATTTACAATCCCGAAATCTTGTAATCTCGAAATTAAGAAAAAAAAAAAATGAAAAACAAAAAACAAATTAAAATATGTTTTTGCAGGGGGGGGGGCAAGCCCCCTGCATCCCCCACACCCCCTGCAACTTAAATATACTAACTCTGAGATCGCTCTACAGTGCGGAATGGGAACATTACCATTCTCTGCACTGTAGAGCAATCTCAGAGTTAGTATATTTAAGTTGTAAGGGGTGTGGGGGGTTGCAGGGGGGCAAGCCCCCCTGCAAAAACATGTTTTTAATGTGTTTTTCTTTTTTTTTTTTAATTTTTTTTCTTAATTTCGAGTACAAGATCTCAGGATTGTAAGTTCAATATATTGAACTTCGGGATTCCGTAATTTTGAAATTAAGATATGGATCCATGTACACACACACACACACACACACACACACACATATATATATATATATATATATATATATATATATATTATATTATATGTGTGTGTGTGTGTGTGTGTGTATGTATATTTGTCCATATAACATATTTACAATCTGTTAAATTTTAACAAACTTTTCATGCTAATAAATTCATTAAGAACTGGGGTGCCCCCACATCTAATCTCATCTCATATTCAAATTTCTTCTTTTCCAACAGGCTATCAACATGAAGTCTTATATAAGGAACACGATTAATTTAATAAGAGCATGTTAAATGACTGTGATATTCAAGGCATATCTACTATCTGCCAAGACATTTTTCAGAGTTTGGAATGTTATGAGACACCCATTTAACAAAATACATTTTGGGGTAGATCAATGTCAACTAATCGGATTCCTCAGCAAGTTTCTGTACTGTCCAGTCAGCAATCATTTCTTTGACAGATCAAAGAATGCTGAGAAAACAGTCTATTAATCACCAAGTGATGCTTCGATCAGAAACAAATGTCTCTTCCACTGCTTCAGGCAGTTCCCTAAGTAAAATGCTAACTACTGATTAAGATTGTCTTCACTATCTGGTTAATACATATTGTTGGTTAGCTACCTAGGTGTGAGAATGTTCCCATGTGACAAAAACATATTTAAGGGCACATATAATTTTTCTTTACCATTTTTCAAAGACAAACGCATTTCTTAGTACTATTTAAGGATATTTATAACTTTCCCATAACAACATGTTAAACAGCTACAAATGCATCCGTTTTGAACATAGTCGTATTTTCTTACTTTGTGCTAGTGATTTATTTTTCTATTTATTTTACTTTCACTTTCTTAGTTCTAATAAAATAACATTTTAGTTTTAGGCGGTTGATTTAGGTGAACAGTTTGGAGAATCTGTATGTGTAGATTTTGTGTGCAAAATGTATTGATTTACCCTTTTTATATTGTAGTGATTGGGAAATGTATTCCATGTTTCAGTTTTTGATTTTAAATGATATTTTCTGTATTTTTTTTTGTAAAGTAAGTGCATGTTAGGTTTTAAGGAACTGTTTTAAGTTGGTTAGAGTGTTTTGAAGGGTGTCAATTTCAAAAGGTTTCAGTTGCAGTAATGTAAGCACGGCGGGTTTAGGAGAGTTTTAAGAGTTTGATGATGAGTTGAGGGATTAGGTGAGGAACTGATGATGCACCAAATATGCAGTTAAATTCTGGGGACGTGCATAGAGTGCAGATAAAAATATTTACACAGCATACTAGATTTGTATCACATTGTTTATCTGGGGGTCTATTTGGAGATATAACGTGTAGTTTATAATCTGGCTGCTTTCACCATAATGTCTCTCTGGTTTTATTAGGTCCTATAAATAAATTAGTGCTCGACACTAATCGTCTGGCTTTCTAACATCTCTCAACAACTGGGTAAGAGGCAGATGGACTGCACTTCTAACTAATTTCCTTCATACTTTCCAATAGTATGAAGTCCTACCAGGTTGACCCTTTTATTTGTAACAACAAACCTAAAAACATTATCCAGACCCTCTGTTTCTTCAGTGCAACATGCATCATACTAAAAGGCGCCTTTGTCCTTTCTGTCTGATCATCCTATCCCTGTACCAATATATACGTCCTTATTTACAATACATCATTTTACCCCTCTACTATTTCCTTCAACCACATCGTGTCTATATCAGAAACCTGGCTGAAGGATGACCCTTGCCCCTCAAAACTTCATTGATCATAATTACTTCATGCTCAGTAATAACAGGCATGTTGGAAGAATCTCTACAGTACAAAAATTAAAACATTCCATCAAAGCAATTGATGTACCTAAATCTCAAACTAAGGATGACATGAGTTCCAACTGGGTTCCCACCAGTATCACCATTGGAAGTTCATAGGTTGGTACTAGGCTATCAGCACTAAGGACTATACAAGCCTAGCCATAACAATGCCCTGGATATTTCTTCCCACACTATTTACTTCCCTGGATCCCTCCAGCATGTTTTGTTCATTGTGATGACAAGGTTTAGATCCCTGGAGCGTGTGGCTCTGAGGGATTGGGATTTCTTTAAGTGGCGCATGTACAACAGCTCAGGGTTTGACATGGCCTTGTAAGTTAAGCAGAGATCGCCTCTGAGTAGATGATATGCCATAGACTACAGCTGGAGTTTTTTTTAGATGGTCAGCATAGGGCATCTGCTTTAGGCCTGTGATTCTTTTAGTGAGGTATTTCTGCGGCCTTTCCAGCTGTTGCAGATGTCTTGTGAGGTACATGCCAAATGGGGCATTGTACTCTGTAATGGGTCTAATGAGGGATGAGTACAGTGGGACAATGGCTTCCTTTTTCTGAATGAAAAGCTCTTAGTGATGAGGTGTGCCACATAGAAGGATTTCCTGACTGTTGTGGCGATGTGGTTATCGAAGGTGAGACCACTGTCCACCTGTGTCCCTAAGTTTCTCATCACACTTTCAGTGTTTAGTGTACTGCCACCTATGTGGTAATTCATGGGTACATGGATTTTCCCAAAGGGGATAACTATACATTTCTTGGCATTAAGCTTCAGCCCATGGCTCTGGCACCAAGCATCTGTTTCTGTAAGGCCCCTTTGTAGAATATCCACATCATTTGGGGATTCAATAATGGCTCCCAGTTTGCAGTCATCTGCGAACTTTGTTATCCAGGGTCCCTTAGTGTTGGCCTGTGTTTCAGAGAAGTAGATGCCAAACAAGAGCGGTCCCAGGTCTAAACCCTGAGGTACTCCACTTGTCACTTGTCTGGAGCTGGATTTGGAGTTGGCTACCTTTACAGTCTGGGTTCTGTCAGTAAGCCAATTGGCAACCCCATTGAGTGACGTAGGGATTTATGCCAAGCTTAATAAGTTTATCTATGATTCCAGAGTGGGGGATGGTGTCAAAGGCCTTGGCAAGGTCCAGATAGGCTGTGTGGACCACCTTACTCTCTTCCACAGCTCTGGAGACTGATTCAAAGAAGTCAGTCAGGTTCAGGAGACAAGATTGGCCCTTCATGAACCCAAGCTGGGTGGGGTCCAGTGTTTGAAGGTTTCCAATGTCTTTGTTTATAAGTTCCATGACAATGCATTCCATGTCCTTGCAGATCAGGCTTGTCAGACTGATGGGACGGTAGTTCCCGGGATCCAAGGTGGATCCCCCCTTGTGGAGTGGGATAATTGTAGCTGTGCACCACTCAGTGGGCACGAAGCCTGAGATAAGGCTATGATGACACTTAGGTGAGGTGCCAGTTCATTTTGTAGTTCATGTAGTACACAGCCTGGGATGTCATCTGGTCCCATGGATGCTGTATTCTTAGCTTTGAAGTGTGGCCATGATTACCAGAATTTGGCAATCTTTTGGTATTGAGATGGGCCCTTTAGGGAGTGAGGGGGGGGGGTGAAGTTGGCACTAAATTGATCTGCCAGGATATTGGCAATATCCTTGGGATCAGTATATTTAATGCCATTCTGTTGTAGCTCAGAGCAGATCTGAGCATTGCCATTCAGATTCTTGATATAACTATAGATTACCTTGTGGTTGTCTTTGGAATCTTTGGCAATTTTATTTTCGTGACTAGCTTTGGAGGATTTTTTGAGTGATCTCAGCTTCTTATTGAGGCTGGTAAAAGGGAGTTTTTTGCATCCTGGGATTTTCCTCTTTTCTGCAACAGTTTCTTTCTTCTGTTGTATAGTTTGTTTATGGCAGGGGACTACCAGATTGGCTTCCTTTTTTTGGAAGAGAGTGTCTTGGTTCTGTTTGGGATGGGACGATTCATGCACAAGTGGATATGCTCGTACAGTGCCTTAGTTTAGGATTCAGCAGTTGAACTTTCATCTCCCATCTGCATGGGTGTCATGAAGTTTGTCACTTCTGACTTGAGTCGCATAAAGTTAGCTTTGGAGAAGTTTTTTACAGAGGTTTTCTTACTGGGGGGGTGGGTGTGGGATGTGGATGTCAAGGGTGATTTGCTTATGGTCAGACCTGACCAGTGAGGGGTGACCACTGGTGTGGAGCATCTATCTCTCATGCTGGTAATGACCTGGTCTAGGATATTGGAGCCTCTGGTGGGACAATGGATTAGTTGATCCAGGGTGTTGGAATTTATGAATTCCAAGAACTGTTGGGAAAAGGTGTTCATACCCGATTAGTTTTCCCAGTTAATGGCAGGGTAGCTGAAATCACCCAGTATTAGGGTGTTTGGTTGTATCTTAATATTTTCCAGTACATTTAGAAAGTTGTAGTGAGAATCTTGGGGCATTGTGGGGGTTCTGTAACAAGCTACAATTTGGATTGCAGTCTTACCTAGTGTTAGTTGCACCTAGATAATTTCAGATGCATTGTGTTGGGCAACTAGCCTGGAGGTGTGAATATCCATGGTGAATATGAACACTTCTCTATTTTAGTGTTTTGGTCTTGGTTTGGTGGCAGAAAAATGTGGTAATAGTTGTAGCCTGGTATTGCAGGGGTGCTCTCTGGAACCTTGAACCAGGTCTCAGTTACTGCACAGATATCGATGTTCTCCATTTTTAGGAGTGCCTCGAGGGACTGCATTTTGAGGCTTAGACTTCTAGAATTGAGTAGCATTACCTTCAGATTTTGCATGCTTGTATCTGTTACGGTGCTGGTTTTGTCCTTTGAACCTTGCCTAAAAAAGACAGTAATTTCTGGGTGGGTTGGTCTGTATCCCTCCTCCATTCTTTGTTCTACTTTTTCTCAATACATTGTTAAAACTGTTCCCTAATGAGATTAATAAGTACAACAGGAACACTACCCTACCAGATGACGTCAGGGTAAATGCTACAGGTAAAGACTCACCTCCCCTTAACAATGTGCTGACACATACATAAAAACTAAGCATGTGAGATCTGGGAGACAAAATGAAAGGTGAATATTTAATACAGCAGACATTGATTGAAACTGGTTTCATTTAAGGACTTTGGTATATGGATAGATTCATATTTCAGTTTTTCTAATTATATAAAACAACTGGTTAATGATAGTTATAGAACTATAGGTTGTATAAAAAGATTTATAAATTCTAGGAAATCAGAAACAATGAAGTCATCGTTTATTAGTTATATCCGACCGAAAAGCTGAGTATGGAATAATAATATGAGAAATGTGTAAGAAAACATCTGAACTTGTACAGTTGTCTCATACAGATATATATGAGGAGATCTTATTCAGGTATATAGGGCATTTAGGGACAACTACCTCTGGGAATGTTTGGGGTTATTAAAAAGTACTAGAGAATCGTCAGATAACCTATGCAGATGATTCTATAGGAATGAGAAGTGTACTAATTGGTTCTCTGACAGAGTAGCTGATGCTTGGAACAGACTACCAAATTACATTAAAGCAAGTACTAATTTAGATAATTTTAAGAACAGCCTGGACTCTTTTTATGGGAGCAACTGTTTGCATATATTGGCATGGAAGAAGGGCATTAACTATATGTATGTAACTAGCTGCAACACCTCAGCTTAGTAAAATGGTAGAATCAGTTTTAGAAAAAAAAACAGAATGCAGCTTACAGAATTTTGCACCTTTATTAGTTTTCTTGAGCAGGGATTTAGTGGGAATAACAGTTATATGTGTGCTCTGTAGCATAAGATCCCAAAGGGTTAAACTGGAGATCTAGATGCATCATCCAGATTGACCAGTAGTGGATCTTGTGGAGGAAAATCACTGGTTATGTTATTAGCGGAGCTCTGTAGGAAGTGTGTATAATCATTAGGAAAAGAGGATAGGTTGGAGGGTGCATGTTAGTTGTCTTATTTCTTTCCAGAAATGGTTTAGACCTGCTTTCTTCTTGATTCTGTCAGTTCTGGCTGAGTTAGTTTTAATTCTTAGTTCTTTTCCAAGATAAAGGTTGTTTTGATTCAGGTGTGGATTATGCATGTCTCTGTTGCAAACCTTTCATGAAGAATCTCTGGATCCCATTTCATTCTTAAAATAGGTGGAAATTTAACCCACCTATTAGCAATGACTTCTTGTACAATATTGTTTAGTCTATCCTTAAAACAACCCCTTGCTAAAAGTATCTTTTCTAACAATATGTTGTATCTTTCGGCTTTTCCCGATTAAGGGTCGCCACAACGGAACTCTGGTCCGCTAATGATTGGCAGAAGATTTTTACGTACTGAGTTGCCAGCCCTGACGCACAACCTTCAATGAAGGTACGCCCATTCACGCATGTCTCCACACAGAAGACGCTTTCGCTTAGAATCGAACAGGACAACGTCTTACTGTGAGGCAACAATGCTACCACAGCACCACCACAATATACTCTCTTAAAAATACTGTATTAACTTATAAGCCAGCTTAGCCTTATGTATTGTCCTCACCCCACTTCATGAAAGACTGGTGATGACTTCTGAAGTGTAAATAGTTATTTTTTTTTTTCTATAGCTGTAACTCTAAAAACATTTAATGGTAGTATCCATTGTAATATACAAGACCAAAAAACAAATCTTTTCACCTTTGTTTCCCAACTTGAATTAAAAAAATCTGTACTAACATTAAAATCATACAAAAATTCATTTAACATGTCATTAGAACCATTCCATGCAAACATATGGTCATTAATGAACCTCCTGTAAAAATTAATGTGTTTAAACAAAGGATGTTTCACCAGAACTAAATGCTCCCACCAGCTTATTACTATATTAGCAAAAACTGGGGCCATCCTGGCACCCGTGGCTATACTGTTACACTGATGATACATCTTATCCTAAAGGTGAAAAAATTCTAACACAAGGTTAAACAACAAACCAATTGTATTAATGAAAAGATTGTCAAAGTGTGTAAAATTAATCATTTATAACCTTACATATTCTACTCCAATATCCTGTGGTATTGAGGTGTATAACGATGCTACATCAATAGTCACCATTGCAGTTTAAGAACCAGTAAATTTATATTGCCTTAACAAATCAAAACAACTCTTGAGTCCTGCATGTAAATTTGTGAATTTTGAACAATAGGATTCAAAATAGTGTCTACATATACTGCTAGGGTTTCAGTTTACCCACAGTGTGCTGCTGCTGGCTGCTGTAATTCTGAATTAAGCTGCAAATCATCTTTATCAATTATTGGAATACTAAAGATCTTCCCAAGCACAGATGTTCATTAAAAAGAAATTCAAATAAGGAAAATTCAGTGCATCCCTGATTCAGTAAATCAAATAAATTAGTATCAGCCAAAATGTAATGATTTGCCATAACTTCAGATTCTGTTGATAATAAATATCAGTTAATAATTCTTGCATATTTCTATTATTAGCTTTTGTATCCAATATAACTGTTCCACTGCTTTTATTAGCTTTCATTAATCTAAGGGCAGTATTGGCCTTTAAGCCATCCAATATAACCCTTTCTTGAACAGTTAAATTAAATATTTTAACAGGTTTGTTTCACAATTCTCTAAAATCCATCTCACAAGCATCGTGAAATATTGCTAATGTGTTATGCAAAACTGGATTAAACATACTTTTGCATAAAAGATGTTTGTCAACATTGTTATACTGACTTACATCTCTTAAAATATACCTTAAACTAACCTTTCTAACAAACTTCTTAAAATCAGTTAAGTGACACTAAATCAGCCCTTGCAGTGGGAATAAAGGTAAAACCTTTACCAAGAACAGGATAATGTTCATTTAATTCAGCTGTACTTAAATTGGAAATAGGACGGTGAAAATTAGTTGTTCTTCCATCTCCTGCATCCTTTCACTTTGCATTTGTCTCTGCTGGTCAAAAATTTCCTGTGCCATTTCTGCTGATGGTACTGAAAAGGGGTAGAATCTGCCTCATAACAAAAATGTAGATCTTACTCAGCAGAGTCACCAAGAAACTTGCTGCCATTGATTTGTTATTGTAACAGACTCAGGTGGGAATGGGGGTATTTCATCATTGACATCGTCCATACCACATTCAAAAGAAAAAAATCATTGACGACGCTGCTAACTTTTGACTTACTCTTTGTCTTAATAAATTTGGGTAAAGGGTAAGCAATATTGTTCCTGTAAATTCCAGGGTATCTGAGTTTATTCTTTATCAACAATAGTTGCAACTTGCCAATCTAATTTAGGTGCCATCTTGTCAAACCAACACTCATAGTTGCTGAAAAAAATTTCTGGCAGTAATGTCCAACCTTTTTATTTGACTTCAAATCTGGTCAGTTTTACTTTTGCAGTGCACTATCAAAACCTTTAGTACTGTCAAACCTGTAACAATGAATAAATCAACATCTTTGTAAACTTTGTCACTGCGTTGAATATCATTCAGAAATGTGTGCAGTCACAAGCCCATAGGCACTTGTATGCAGTGTTCTAAATAAAACACCTCATATTAAAAGGCTTTAAATTTTAAACGTTTTGATTCCATACCAAATATGTTTGACTTGCACACCTTTTTTCAGCATTCTCGGGCACTTTCTTGTATGTTGTACCATTTCCATGCAAATTTGCACTAGAAAAAGGATTAACGCCACCTGCCATATACTGCTCAATCCCTGTATTAGTGGAAGCTGACTGCTCAGCCACTAAGATAATGTCTGTTCTATCCGAAAATGTGTCACTGTCAGAAACCAGATGTGGGACAGAAGTGGGAACATCTTTATCTGCTTTAACTAAAGTATTAAACACTGTTTGTGTTTTGTCAAAAGTTCAGGAAATGACTGCGTAAGCACCAAATCGTTATCCGGAATAGGTGACCTGTTTCATTCTAATCCAAATTCTCCCATGATGCACGAGAACTATGTCAGGTGGCATTATTTGATTGGGGTTTGTCTTCCATGGCTGATTGACAAACGTCTGGACAACTAAACCAAATAAAAAAAAAAAAAAACATGAGCGACACAATGTCACACCACACTAAGCACAAACTAACAACAACAATTGCCACAAAAGACAACAGCTCAAAATTAAAGTTTAGTGCTTTTGTCACACTTTATTATATTTAGAAATTTTCTCAGAACCGAATGTTCCACTTTTCACAAAAATGAATACCATCTTCTCATATCATGTGAGCAAACAATCACCAATCATCTGCCAGTTAATAAATTAATAAAAATATGAAATATTAACTATTTCAACTATAACATACTTTGAAAAATAATTACTAATATCGCATTGTAACCATAGCTTAATGCAAAAATCTTAATATTAAAATCTAAATAGATTTCAGTTTTAAAAACACTTTTAATTTATGCCTGGTGGCTTGTCCACTGACAGCTTTAGCTGCCTCTTTACATTCAAAACGGTGTTTAAATCACCTCCTTGTTTACTATTGTGAGTCTGATCTAACACAAAAAAAATAATAAACTTTCCTAAATTAGGCCAAAAATCTATATGTTTAGTCAAAGCATTTTTAAGATCATGATTTTGAATTGCAAGTTGATGTTCATATATACAAAACATTTCACAAACAAAAAATATAGAAATGTAAGCAATAACAGAATAATTCAGACTGATGACATGGAAAACGGTGTATATACATTCCAGTGAACAAGCACAGTGCAATTTACAGCCAAGCAGGCTGTAATGTGCAGTATATACATGAGTTCTAAAGTGGGTCAAGCTTCGGTGAATTTTAAGAGAACTAAAAGGTTTGCTGTTAGAAGATTATGTGAGTTATCAAAAGTGATTTATGCAACTCTAGCACAATTTAATACTTTTTTTACTCCTAGATATTCAGTGTGATCTGCAGCTTAACTTAACCCATTTAAAAGTTGATAGTAGTTATATTACTTCCTCCCCTGGGTCTTCTCTGACCACGTCACCTCTAGTGACTGTAACCTGCTTCTTTCTTACCCACCTATCATTTTTCAGATTTATCTGCCTGCCTTCCATCCCTTATCTGCTAGCCTGCACTATATCTCCTTTCCTTAATTGTTCATAGTTTGTCCCCTTTAACAAGTCCACCTTGTAACGTCACTTAATCATTAATTGTTACCTCTTACTTTCAACAATGTATCCATATATACCTTTTAACAGTCTTTCACTACCATCTCACACCTTATCCTTTCGGCCCTCCTAATTTACCTGTAGCAATCTTCAGCACCTTCTACTTTAAACTTGACTAATTTTTTGTCATTGTTCACCTTTCACTAAGTACAGCATTTTCCTGTCCATAGGTCCATAGAAAAGGTGCATAGTATACTACCTACTGCAAATCTATCACAAAAAAGAATGCCATGCCAGAACATCTAAACTTTGAGTGAGTAGATCAAGGTGTCTATGTCGATATGCTTCTTCTAACTTGTACATATTCCTGGTATTCCACATTCTGTACTGTAATTGTTTAAAACTCCCAAGTATCTATGCATTTATGACATGTTTGCAAATCCAGTGCAATTTTTAAACTAATGCTATACGTTGTTATATAAGAATGCTGTGTATCTGATATTGGGGTTTTTGTTCTCATGAGTCCCCTGAAAAGGGATTTTTGCAAAACCCACTTGCACTATCCAGTAGATAAAAAGCAAATAAATGATGTATTATAGGTCTGTTAGCTTCCATGGGTTTTAGCAGAATAACAAGACAGCAATGCAATATATATTCCCTAAAAGTAGATATTTCCAGCTTTGATCCAGCCTGAAATGAACTTCACTGTAAAATGGAGATATTTTGGCACAAGTGAATTTTCCTAACCAAAGGGTAGACTTTTCTTCTGCATACTATTAAAAGCCATTTAAATATAGTAGTTTTGAGAAAAAAATGAATATTATATAAACTATTTGTATGTCATTACAAATTACATAACTTGCACCTTATTGCCATCATGCAACTGACTGTTCTTTATACTTGAATTAATTATTTTATTTATTTTTATTGATATGGTTGGTTGTGCTATGTCCTCTTTTCAGTGCACACCCAAGGTGGTATTTACATAGGTGAGGTGAAATGTGTCCCAGAGGCAGGAAATCTTTTTTTCTAATAAATATGTACCTTAACATTCTCCAAAGAGAAAAAAACATGCAAACACAGGGAGGGTGGCTTAATGGCTAAGGTGTTTGCCTTACAAACCCAAAGTGCAGGGTTTCAGTCTCACAAGGGATAATTGGCTAGGCTTAAAATGGCTTGCAAGGGCAGTTAGCTTAGTAATGAACCTATGAAGGTTATGCAGATGCCATCCATACTGATCAGTAAAACAGACTATCTTAATTTATAAACAGCACTATGAAATATTTATTACTGTTGCAGTTTTTTGCCTTATTACAAACCACTACCTGTAGGTGCACAATTACTTCTCTTCTGTTTTTATTTTAAGTAAATTTTACTGCCTTTAAGGACCTGCTTATAAATGACATTCTTTATATGATCTTTCATATTGATGTCTTTATAAATGATGACTTTACTGGTAAGCCACATCTTATATTAGCTAATGTTCATAACCATGTTTATCAGCCAGTTATCATGAAGACAGTAACTATCTGTGGTTCACATGCATATATACACATCTTTATGTAAAAAAAATTGTCCCATTTTTCATCTGGTAATATCTCTACTTAGCAAGGTATTCAAATGTTTATTCCCCTGCTTGGTAATGTCAATTCCTTTCAGTGAAACAGCATATGCTGGCTACTGAAGCAAGACATGAGCATCTGTTACTCCAGTCCATGACCTGCATGCATTGCAGTAGCCATTGTATTTTTTTTCCAATTCCATCTCATCAAATTTTGAGTGTGAAGGACTTGTATCTAAATTTAGAAAAGTAATATGATTCAGTGATATTATCTTTTATATTCATAATTCATAGTCTCTGACCTGCCTTCTCTTAAAAGAATTCAGTCTTCAGTAATCAGCAGGATGGAAACAACTTATGAAACAGGCATGTAAACATAACACTAAATCATTCTCCTGCATGATGAATAATGAAAGACGAAGACGTTCCAGAAGCTTAGAAAATTATCTCGTCATCTTTCTGATAAGGAAATGCTGAAAATGTTGTACAGCTGAATTAAATATAATCAGGTGTGTGTAACCCCAGAAAACAAAATATATGGGAGATAGGCAATCAATTATATAACACATGTTTTTCTACTATACTGCAGATTTAAAAGTTGTAAGTCATAACAGCAAGCATTGCTTTTTCCGTTATACTATACTACAAAATTGTAAGTTACTGAGTCAGTACAAGAGGCAACTGTTGTATATGATAAAAATGAAAACTATTGACTCACAGCTAGCAGTAGTGATACTGGAAGTCACAGCCATATATTGCTCTCAGCACTGCTAAAATCCTTCTAAGTGCATTTAGTAAACATTTCAGGTTGCACCCATTAATATGTACTATTTCTTCAAATGACTTTAAATGAAAAATATTACTGACATTCTAACAATCCTGATGGATATATAGAAGCAGCTAATACAACTTCTTACACCAGCGAGTTTAATAGCTCTTATAACTGTACGAGATGATGTGATGAAAAGCATTATAGTGCATATTAGGCAAAAAGTCATGACTTGTTAAAGGGTTTGACATCATCATTTCCAAGTTCTGCAATGGAAAAACACAACTAAAATACTGAGCTGGAAGAGGTGACTTTTTATATGCTTGTTTCTTGTCTTCTTTTACTGTTAACCAACTGACCAGTCTGTATGATACAGAGTATAGTGACAGTGATTTCAGTCTTTCCATGTAAGATGTGCTGAGGACCTTAAATTTTCTTTGTGAGGAGCCTTTGAGGTCTCTCCAGTTGCTGCAGGTGCCTGTTTAGGTACATACTAAAGGGACCATTGTACTCTATTATTGGCCTGATGAGGGAAGAGTACAGGGGATTATAACCTCTCTTGTTGTGGAAGCTCTGCCCTTGCTTATGAAGTACTCAATGTAGAAAGCTTTCCTTACCACCATGGAGACATGGTGATGAAAAGTAAGGTTGCTGTCAATCTGTGTGCCCAAATCTCTCACCACTGGTTTAGAGCTTAAGGTGTTGTTGTTAAAGTAATATGCAGGGACATTTCCTTCACAATAATGGCTTTTTTGCATTGTATGTAAGTCCATGACTTTGGCACCAATCATTGCTTTACATAAGTCATCCTTGTAGAATGTTGACATCATTTGGGGACTCGAGTGCTCCCAGTTTGCAGTCATCAACAAACTTTGTCAGCCACAGACCTTTTGTTTTTTCCTGTACTTTTGAGAAGTAGATTCTAAGCAGTAGGGGCCCCAGCACTGATCCCCGTGGAACACCACTGGTAATGGGTCTGGTGGTGGAGGTGAAGTCCCCTATATTTACTGTAGGCATTCTGCCAGTGAGCTAGTTTGCAGCCCATCTGACAGTATATGGGTTGACCCCCCCCCCTAGCTGGGTTAGTTTTTCAATGATGCCTGAATGGGGGATTGGTTAAAAGGCTTTGGCCAAGTCTAGGTAGGCTCTATGCACAGATTTGCCTTCATCCAGGGCTTTGGTGAGAGTCTCAAGACGTCTACCAGGTTCATCAGGCAGGATCTCCCTTTAATAAAACGAAACTGGATCAGGTCAAGTTTTTGAAGGTCTCCAATTTTATCTTACATTTGTTTACCAGGAAAGTCCAACTTGGAGCAAAGCCAATTTTCAGCAGTGGCCTGAGGAGAAATGCTCCAGATGCATGTCTTTGTGAGGTGGAAGGAAACCGGAGGACCTGGAGGAAACCCATACGAACGCAGGGAGGACATGCAGACTCCACACAGAAGGCACTCCAGCCGAGAATCAAACTGGAGAACCTCTTGCTGTGAGGCAACAACACTGCCGCTGCACCACTGCAATGCTGTCTCCTATATCCTTGTTGATAAGGTCCTGTGAGGCGACAACACTGCCGCTGCACCACTGCAACGCTGTCTCCTATATCCTTGTTGATAAGGTCCTGTGAGGCGACAACACTGCCGCTGCACCACTGCAACGTTGTCTCCTATATCCTTGTTGATAAGGTCCTGTGAGGCGACAACACTGCCGCTGCACCACTGCAATGCTGTCTCCTATGTCCTTGTTGATAAGGTCCTGTGAGGCGACAACACTGCCGCTGCACCACTGCAACGCTGTCTCCTATGTCCTTGTTGATAAGGTCCATGATGATTCTCTCCATGGCCTTGCAGATAAGGCTGGTTAGGCTAAGGGGTCTATAGTTCCCAGGGTCAGTGGAGGCAACCTCTTGTGCACGGGGATGATGGTAGCTGTTTTCCATTCAGCTGGGACAAAATCAGTGCTTGGGCTGTGGTTGAAAAGAGTACTCAATAATGTTGCTGATTCCTGATTTAAACCATTGAGAACGCAGCCTGGGATGTTATCAGGTCCCATAGAGGCTATGTTTTTGGTCTTGGAGAGAGTGGTTAAAACCTGCTCTTTAGAGATACTAGGTGGAGAGTAGGTGGTAAGAATGTTTTGAGGTATATGTGGCAGGGATGGGGGGAGAAGTTTTCACTGAAACCTGCCTGCTAGCAGATTGGATATTTCCGCTTCTTTAGTGTATGTAGTACCATTCACTACCAGTTCAGTGCAAATCTGGGCTTTTCCTTTAAGGTTTGGGATGTAGCTAAAGAATGCCTTATGTTTATCCTTAGCTAGGGATGCTAATCTAGATTTGTAGTTAGCTTTAGAGGACTTTACAAGATGTTTTATTTGCTTGTTCAAGCTGAGAAAGGTGTGCTCCCATTTCTGAGATCATTCATTCTTGCAATTAGACAACAATTTCTTCCTCTTGTTATATAACCTGTTTATGGCGGATGTCCTTTTTTGAGGATCTTGCTTTGGCCCTGTCAGGAATGGCAGCGTCAGTACAATTGTATAGATGTTTATACAATGCATTGGTGTATATTGCAGTATGGGTGTCCTTGCCATCAGTGAGGATAGGAGCTTTGAAGTTATTAATGCCTTCTCATTTTCAGTTGGCAGATAGTTGTTTTCATGTGTTAAGCTTCCAGCTGATTAGGTCAGCACATCTGCCTCAAACAATTAAACTAATAATGAGCGTTTTCATAAAGTAACTTCTTGTCATTTGAGCACTATATCAGAAGTGTTATTTAATATTTATTTATTGTGTTGGTAGATGAAATTTCAGCTAGGCATAATATATTTTCAAAAAGGCCTAATGTAAACAACTCATCATATATTTAAATTAAAACATAAAAATATAATTTTAGAAATGCACCAGACATATAAAGCACATGACTGATGCACAAATATACATACGAAACAACATTTTTCCAAATAAGGCAAGCTAAGAATGGTACTTTATATGGAGGAAAAAAGGCTTAGAATACCAAACAGTGTCAGAGATCTGGTAAAATAGCAAGATAAAATGTTTAACAAAATCTACATCAAAGACAGTATTGTGAGATGGTAGTTAACAGAGCACTTTGCATCTGATTCTCTCCTGAGATACAAGATAAAAGACAGAAAAACTTCAGTAATCTACAACCTATAAAAACATACAAAAAAAAATAATTTTAAAGACCAGCTTAGCTGTTGATTGGCCATAGAAATCAGTAGACACGCCATAACTATGTGGATAGGAGGAGAGAGAAAGACCAGTTTTGAGAAGATAATGTTTTATTATAGAGTACATCATAGAGTTAATCATAAAGTACAATGCCTCATTTGGGATGTACCTCACAAGACACTTCCAACAGCTGGAGAGACCACAAAAGTATGTCACCAAGAGGATTATGCAGCCCGACTGAAAAAACTCCGGCTGTACTCGGTGGCATATCACTTTCTCAAAGGTGATCTCTGCCTGACTTACAAAGCCATGTCCAACTCAGAATTGATGGGCATGCTCCACCTAAAGAAATCCAAGTCACTGTGAGCCACGCGCTCTAGTGAGCTAAACCTTGACGCAACAATAAATAGAACATGCTGGAGGGATAGATTCCTGTCACAGAGACTCCCTATGCTTTGGAATAAAATTCCAAATTACATCAGGCAGAGCCCCTCACTAACATTCTTCAAGAGAAACCCAGACGAGTGGATGGGGAACAGAAAATACACCCCTGGGATAACTTCATTGGCTCTGCTTGACAGAGGATCAGTTATTTATTTATGTATTTCAGTATGATGACCCGGGGGGGGGGGGGTCCACTGGGCTCAGGAGCCCATTTTCAGTGGAGACCCGGGGAGAAAAATTTAGATTTTTAGATTAAAGTTACAATTCAGAATGCAGATATAAAAGATAAGCAAAATGCAGTTATTATAAGGGTGTAGATACATTATAAGTCAAAGACAAGAACTGGAGAATTGGTTCAGTTCGACATTACATAGTAGACATTAAATGTTTAAATTAAAGTTAGCATTCATGATTCAGACATGAACTGATACATTGGTAAAGTACCACATTATGTAGTAAACATTAAATATTCAGGTTAAAGTACCCTTCAGGATGCAGATGGGGAAAGGAGGACATGGTGATCAAACTATATACAATATATACAAAATGCGCATGAGTAGAGGAGTGCGTCATTTCGAAAGGGGTTCGGTAGTAGGCAAAGGGGAAGTAGGGAAAACATGATTTAGAGTGAGAGAAGAAGGCTAGGTGGGTAAGGTGCAATTGCAAGTCCAGTTAGAGCGATAGTAGGAATGAAGATGTGATTTGACGTTGTCAATGTTTTCAATAGTTCGTAGAGCAGGAGGGAGAGTGTTCCAATTTTTTTTAGCTAGGGAGAAGGACAAGAGGTGCCATCCAGCAGGCCGGAGTGGTTTGTATACTGTGATAAGGTTTAGGTGAGTAGATCTAAGTGGCGTGTTAGGGATGTATGGTTGTAGGATGTGGGAAAGAGCAGGGCATATAGTAGGGTTAAATAATAGCCTATGGACAGTAGAGAGTTGGTGGTAGTTGAGATGGTTAGGAAATTCTAGCCAGTTAAGTAAGTGAAGGGAAGAGCAATGGTGGGAGGAGTATTTGGCTTTTATGGCAAATTTGGAGATTTTATTGTAACAACTTTCCATTTTGGAAGAGATGAAGGCAGAGAGGTTAGTTACAATAGGTGCACCATACAACAGAGAAGGGAGAAGGTAAGTAGTGGAAGGGTTTTTCTAGTAGAAGGAGTGAGGTGGTGGATGTTTCTGTATAGTAGGCTGAGTTTTGATGTGTTTTCCTGATGTTTAGTTAGATATGTGTGTCGAATTTTAGGTGTTCATCTATGGTGGCCCCAAGTAGTTTGGCAAAGGGAACAATTTCTATAGTAGAATTGTTGTGACTTCTAATTTGGAAAGAATTTTTGTCAACTGGGGAGGATTGTGAGGGAGTGAAGAATAGTATTTTGGATTTGTTAGCATTTAGAGATAGATGGTTTTGCAACATCCAGTTCTCAGTGGCAGAGAAGGTGGTTTGAGTATGATTGAAGTTCTGGAAGGTTAGTGGCACAGCAGATAAACGTGGAGTCGTCAGCATATTGTACTATTTTAGTGTTTGGGATGGCCAAGTGGAAATCATTGACAAAGATATTAAACAGCATTGGGCCAAGAATAGATCCCTGCGGAACTCCAGTAGGAGTGGGAAGGAAGTCTGAGGTGTCTCTCTTCCATTTTACGGCTTGAGATCTATCAGATAGGTAACTTGAAAACCAGGATAGGAAGTTGTAAGAAAGGTTTAGATTAGCAAGGTGGTTAAGAAGATGGGTATGGGAGATAGTGCTGAAGGCCTTGGAGAGGTGTAATAACACGGTAGAGATGAAGTTTTCAGAGTTGTGGGTGTGGTTGACTAAGAAAGAGAGAAGAGCAGCAATAGTGCTGTGGCCACGGCAGGCACCATGTTGGCTTTGACAGATTAGATGGTTTGTGGTAAGGAAGGGCATTAGTTGAGTGTGAATGCATTTTTCCAATATTTTTGATATTGGGGAGAGGATGGCTATGGGGCGAAAGTTGGAGATATTATTATTTTTGCCACCCTTGTGGAGGGGATGTATAAAGGCAGCATGCCAAAGCTTGGGGACATAAGATTCTTGTAGGGATCTGTTGATTAAGATGCTAATGGGGAGGGTGATGCTGTCCGCAGCGATTTTTAGGAATTTTGAGGGAATGTCATCTGGGCATTGGAGCATAGTTTTAGCTTGCTAAGGAGTATCTTTATGTAGGAGGTAGGAATAGGTTTAAGTTCAAAAGTAGGGGGGTGGGTTGAAAGGCTGGGGTAAAGTGACTCATTTGTGGGGGTAGAGTATTTGAGAAAGACTTAGTTCAGCTACAGATTTAATAAAGAAGGAGTTAAAAACAGTGGCAATTTCTGGATCGGTTTTAGTAATATCAGGGCAGGGGTTGTGTTTGGTGCCTGGGTGAATGAGTGAATTGATGGAGTTAAAGAATTGTTTGGGGTTTTTGGAGTGGTCGGTTTGGATTTTCAGATAGTGGGATTGTTTATCCTTGATTATCTGTCTTTTGGTGAGGTTACGGAGTTGCTTATATTTAAGGAGGGTTTCAGGATGCTTATTGCGCTGAGAAAGTGTCCAGCATTTATCTCATTGTTGGATAAGTGTTTTTGGTTTCCTTGGTTAGCCATGGTGTTGGGGTTAGGTTTGACTGTTATAGATCGTGGAGAGACTTGGATGTTAAGTATATTTAGGAAGCTGGAATTGAAATAATCGATGGCGTTATCAAGAGGGAGTGTATTTAGAGTGCTCCAATTAGTTTGTTTGGGGGTGTTAGAGAAGGTTGTAGGGTTAAAGTTTGTAAGGTTGTGAGCATGTATATAAAGGTGCTGGTGAGGGGATGAATGGGTTGCTTGGAGGATAAAGGCAGGCAGGTGGTCACTAATAGAGTCAGGAAGGATGCCTGAGTCTAATATGTTGTTAGGGTGGGTAGTTGGTATCCAGTCCTGACTGGATCCTGGAGGACTGGTTTTGTTGGGTCTGGTGGTAGAGTTAGTAAATTGGGTGAAGTTGAAGAGATTGACAGAAATGGTGGGATTTTGGTTGTTAATTTTGTTCCAGTCTAGGTTGACGTCACCTAGAATGTAGGTCTCAAAGTTAATATTAGCTGAGGCCCAATGGAGGATTTCTTCTAAAGTAGTAGTGTTCTTACCTGGGGGAATATAGAGGGAAATGATGCATATACTTTTGTGATTGTTCATTTATAGCACACCTATTGCAAGTTCAGCACTGTTAAATTGAGGAATGGGATTAGGGCATGGAATAATGGTGGGTGGGATTAGGGCATGGAATAATGGGGGGTGGGATTAGGGCATGGAATAATGGGGGGTGGGATTAGGGCATGGAATAATGGGGAATGGGATTTGGGTATGGAATAATGGGGGGTGGGATTAGGGCATGGAATAATGGGGGGTGGGATTAGGGCATGGAATAATGGGGAATGGGATTTGGGTATGGAATAATGGGGGTGGGATTAGGGCATGGAATAATGGGGGTGGGATTAGGGCATGGAATAATGGGGGGTGGGATTAGGGCATGGAATAATGGGGGGTGGGATTAGGGCATGGAATAATGGGGGGTGGGATTAGGGCATGGAATAATGGGGAGTATGTTAGAGAATATCAAGGCTACTCCTCCACCTCTTCTATTCAGGTGGTCATATCTAATGGCTTGGTAACCAGGTGGGTAGAATTTCTGAATCAGAGATATAAGGTTTTAACTAAGTCTCAGAGATGGCTACTATGTCGGGTTGGTTCTGGTTGAGCCGGGCATGGAAGCTAGTTGCTTTATTTCATAAACTTTGGGCATTGGAAGTAACCAATTTAAGGATTTTGAGACTGGTAGTTTTGGTAGTTTTTGGAGGGAGGGGGTTGTAAGTGGTACTAGGGCCAGGGTTAGGGTGTATATCGCCTACCAGAATTAGGTCGCTGAAAAAAGAAGGTATAGGTGATTTAGTTTTCCTTTAGAATGTTGGGGATGATATGAAGGAGGTTTAGGGAAGTTGTATTTTGTTAAGGTGGGTAGGATCTTTAGTTTGAAGTAGTAAAGGTGGTGGGGCTGGAGTAATGAGGGTGAGATAGTATGGAAGTGAGGTGTTGTGGAGGTGAGATGGGGGTTGGAAGAGATGTAGTGGGACATGAGAAAAGGGGAAGAGGAGTGGAGGAATAGGAGGCAGTATGGTATATTAGAATTAGAGTTAACAGAGTGGTAGAGGGGTTGAGAAGGGTAGGTAGTAATGAAGAGTTCATAGTGAGGTGGTGTGGATTGATAAGATAGAGTAGAGAGGGAGGTATAATGTAGGTATAATGTAGGAGAGGTATAAGGTACAGAATGAGGAAGGGGAAAGGAATAGAGTATAGTGAATGGTATAAGGGGTGTGGCTTTTAATTGAGGGCAGGGGTGAGATGAGGAGGGACAGGGAGAGAAGGACTGTGAGTGGAGTGTAAGAAGAGGTGAGGAGACTACTGGCAGAAATAAATGTATGACCAGTGGGGGTAGGTGAGATTTGGGGGTAGGGTAGGGGAGCGGAGTGAGCCCGCGAACGGAGCGGGTAGAGCCAAAGGGAGAGAGAAGTTATAAAAACAATCAGTATCCAAAGTGACTCAAGCTGAGCCGTAGGTGTTGTACTGGAGGATTTTCTGTAAAAATTCGAGAGAAAAAGATTTGTGGGCAGGAGACAATGTTGAGGGAGTGAGCTGGACAAAGAAAAAGTAGGGAAGGAGAACTGAAAAGTACTCGCTAAAAATTATTTAAGATATTGTATTAGGTAGATGGGGAAGCAAGTACTTGTGAAAAAGTATATACCAGGTTTGTGCTGCCACCTAATGGCTAAATAGCAACAAGAAAGGAATTTGCTTGGAGGGTAACCTGGTTAAGCACAAGGAGACGAGATTAATCTGTAGGGGTGGGAGGTGTGAGCGGGCTGCAGGTGGCTGCTATCATGCGGAAGGCAAGGTCTATGATACATGAATTAATGAGCAAAGAGAAAACTAGCAGATTACTTAGAGTAGGCTACATACACAGTGTTTTCTATAAGGTATAGGGATAACCGCACTGAAGGGCTCATTGAGCGGTGAAGGCGTCTTCACAATATAGCTGGAGGAGGAGGTCATTGTAACTGTAGTAGCGATCCTTTATTTATTTCTTTTGCAGTTAAAAGAGGGTGCACCCGAGGTAGAAGGATGAAAAAACAAAGGAAAAAGGACAATAATTCAGAAAGGCAGGGGAGGAAATGTGGAGGCACAGAGAGAGAGAACGTATTAGTGAAAGCTTAAGAGTACTGATAAGAGAAAGCAAGGACCGCAACCCTAGGGTTCATAGAAAAGTACACCCAGCTGTGAGATTATGGCTAAGCAAAATGTGCTACGCGCAGAACCCCGCACTTTTAGCCGCACACGCAGCAGTAGAGTAAGTCGCTAACAATATGAAGGAGGAGCAGCAGGAGAAATATGAAGTGTGTGTGTAAGAGCTGTAGCGATACCAGTATTAGCTAATAGCAACAGTAAATGCAACCTCAGATTAGTGTAGGTACATGCGACAAATACATGGAACACAATACGGTATCACATTCAGCAAAGCCTATTAGAGCATAACACTGAAGGTAATAGACAATATGGCATGTTGCATCTGATAAACAATTAAGTAGGAATAACATTGTGATAATATATGCCACATATCTCAGTTAATTAACCAATGGGGTGGCGAAAGCTGACACACTCTGGCTAGGCTTATAAATGCCCTCGGGCAGATAGCCTAGTACCTACCTACCTATGAACCTATTATATTGGGTAAAATCGGGTTATATTGGCTAGGCTTCAAAGGGCTCTTAAGCTGTTAGCCTAGTAATCTCTTATGAACCTATGTTTTATGTGGTGAATAGTTTATTTTTTATTTATTTTTTTAATGAGAAGTTCTTAAAATAGCATCTCTGTATTAATTCTGCAGTAACCATAGACTGCTCACTTCTAACATCTGTCAGCTTAATTTAATATATGAGAAAATAGTCAGGACACTAGCAATGTCTTCAAATATGTGAAAATAATTCTAATGCATATAAATACTCTTAAATGTCAAAATACTATAATTGTGAAAGCTAAGTGATTTTCATATGCATGAAAACATTTCCCCTGGTTTACAGCAAAAATCCATTTAACATTATTAATGTGCATAGTAACAGTGAATCTGTGCATTTTAATTAATAGGCAGAGTTACAAACGTATTTGACAGATTGCTTCCACTGGCATTCCATTTTGGTGTGCTTCTGAACACGTCAATCATACATGGCCTGCTATATACAGTGGTCTTCAATCAAATGTTCATACCATGTAAGATCTTAAAATATAAAGTAATAGATAAGATATGACATATTACTATACTCCATTTATAAATACTGGAATAAAAGGGTCTGAGGAGTTCAAGACATGAAAACTAACGCCACTCCTGCTGGTCATAGTAAATATAGTGTAAAGACTTTTCTGAATAATAAAAATTATACATAAACTGTATGTAGCAATAACTTTAAGGCAATACTTGTGTTGCATGTAGAGAGTCAGTACGACATTCACTCCCCAATTAAATTCAAAAATATAAACACATATGCTAAGGGTGATGCCATTAACTAATTTCCTCCAGTACAGCCTCTTCTGATTGTGTACCTTTCGCTCCCAGTAGGTGTGGCTTGAGCCTTTAAAAAATTATCACCTTGCAGTTCTAACAAATACTCATTGACAGAGACCAAATATCAATACAGTTGTTTTTGCCATCATGTATGCTTCAAGATAAAATATTCATTAACATGCAATGAAAAGCTATGACTGTTTGTAGACTTCTGGAAGCACAGTGCCACATGGAGTGTTGCGACACTGTTGGTCATTACTGTGAAAAAGCACTAAAGGAATAGGAACATAGGTTTCCACAAAGTGGCTATGTATGCAGTCCACGAGACCATTAAGGAAGCTGTGCAATATTCCCATGTACCACGTAGTACTGCCTGGCCACGTGACGTGCACAAAGTTACACAGGAAAAACTGACATTCTGTACTGCTGACACAGTAAATATAAGTGTAGCCCTTTGCTCTTACTGCCGACACCTCAAGGTCAGTTAGTAAAACTGGAATGGGATGGCTGCATTTCCTCAAGTTACTTCAGGTTGTAACCCTCCCAGGTGCAGTTTCCTGCGAAGTGCATACATTTCTTTCTTATTCTTGCAAAGGCCACAGCCTAAGTAGTAACGTGTCATAATGAAGGAATCAGTTTTGCTGAAGACTTTTTCTTAACAAATGAGTAAAAGAGCAGAATAACATTATAATACCAAAAACAAAAATGCCAGAAGACAAAATTGCCTCAAAGAAAAAATAGTGATGCTTGAACAAAGAATGGAGAACTGGGTAATAGTTTGCTGTGGAATCTGAGAACAGTATAGTAAAAGCACAAAAAGAAAGCGTTAGTTATA
The DNA here is from genome assembly GCF_019279795.1 of Protopterus annectens. Classification (NCBI taxonomy): domain Eukaryota; kingdom Metazoa; phylum Chordata; order Ceratodontiformes; family Protopteridae; genus Protopterus; species Protopterus annectens. The sequence continues at coordinate 1,074,688,029 of NC_056748.1, forward strand.
CAACTAATGCAAGTGATACAGAATTTCCTAAACGATTCAGTACCCACTTCCCTTCCAAAAAAAATCTTAGCATTGCAGGGATTATAGAATACTTCAGTCCATTCTTTTACTGTGTCAGTATCAAGGAGTCAGGTTTGCAAAATAATGTTTTGCTATAATTTAACAAATCATGAAATGACTAAAATAACAGGAAAATATAATGCCACAAGGCATCTGTGCCTCAGAAAAGAAAACAGGGAAAAATCACTTCTCATTAGTTATAAAACAAACAATCAAGCATATTCTACAACTTGCAGCACAAAATAAATGGATGGATGAATGGATTAATGGATGGATGGATGGATGGATGGATGGATGGATGGATGGATGAAATCGTCCTACTTCAGGCAGAGGGTAACAGATTCAGATTGGAAGTCCCTTCCTTTCTATTATGAACTGTCAATTGCACTTGATTCTACAAGGCCCTCTCCATGCAGTGACAGTTGTAACATCTCAGCAGTAGTTTTTGCAGAAGCAGCAGTCAATTCATTTTGGACTACAAAAGAAAACTTGAACAAAGGCCTGCAATTTAGCTATAGTAGAGAGTCGATTATCCAAACTAATTGGGACCTAGAGTAGTTCAAATAATCAAATATACATAGAACCAGATAAAGAACTTCTAAAATAATGTTTTTTTCTGCACGCAGGAAATACACTTTTCAACCATTCAGCAATTCCAGTGGACAATAAAGAATATTTTTCACACGAGTGGGCTACAAGCAAATATGTATAATGTTTACATATTCAGACTTTGTTTTTTCCTACCTAAAAACTTTGGAAGTCTGCATTCAAATAATTGATGTTTCACATAATCGATTCTTTAGTGTACTTTTGTAGCTGTATAACTTCTTAGCATGATGTAAAACAAGCTCTGAGCCACACATAAATGAGGGTGATTCAAGATATGAAAGAAACAATCCTCTTACAGAGAAGGTATATAAGATGATAGTGACTCACGTAAATCCTATTATATGCCAATGATATGGGAATTTACAACTACTTCCTTATGTCTGGCATAACTCGTATAAAGCAGACTTGAATGGGTTATGGGAAAGAGAAGGGTCTGAAGAACAAGATCACGTTTATTTATCAAGCCCCATTGTTAGTCATGTTGTGGAAAACAACTTAAAATGCAATACAAATCGCTTTGAATGTTTCTGAAGTATTGAAATAGGACAGGAAACAGTGAAAAACAGATTTTTTTTTTAGTTCTAAGCTGGAGTTTTCCTTTAACTACAAAATGTTAGTAAGAAATTACTTTGAATATTATTACTTCCCACTGAAAAAAGCGCATTAGCTGCATGTTTGTTTTAAAGCTACTGGATTAAGGCTACTGGTGAAGCTTTCTCCATCAGGACTACTTTGCATACATCTTAGTATGTTATAAAGTAAAGGATTTATTTAGAACAGGGAGAAGGCTGCTTTTGACTTAAGAAATAAACATCATCAGGAAGTTAGACATCAATCTTAAAAAAACAGAAATAAGAAATGGAAGAAATAGTATATTACAGTTTAATTGGTGTTTAAAAGTATTTATGCATGAATCAGAGCAGTTCAGGAAGGAACATTTATAGCTCAGGAGGTTTTGTAGACAAGATCACTACAATCTCATTGAATCCTAGGTGTATTGCACATTGTAAAGGCTGCCCTCAAAGACAAAATGGAGGTTGCAAGACCGAGGAAACCTCTGTGCTTTTGAGTATATACTGTTGTATTTCAGGGATAGAAGTATGGTTCTCCATCAACTAGCACAGCAGTGTTTTTTTAAGATATGTAACCCCACCACCTGCTAACTGACAGTATAAATGCAGTGCTAAAGAATCGTCTTTCACAGTGAGGCAATCTCCTGTGAGAGCCCTAACCAGTCTTTATATATATATATATATATATATATATATATATATATATATATATATATTCTGACCCATAATCCCACCATCATGATGCAGGGTATCAGAAGACCGAAGACACATTTTGTTGAATGCATCTTGGTCAAACTTCAAATGTCGAAAATGCAAAATGACAAAGTGGCATATAAGCAAATTCTTTCCCTGGGAAAGAAGTCACTTGGCCACTTCTGTCACTTTGCCATTTTCGGCACTGTAGTGCGATCTTGGAGTTGGTATATTTAAGTAGGGAGGTGTGGAGGCCACAGCCCCCCAAATCGGGGGGGGGATGAAGCCCCCCACTTTATGTAATGTTTAAATGTGGGGGGGGGGTTTGGCTTTTTTTGGAAACAGCGATTTTTTTTCCCCTGAGAAAAAAATCGCTGTTCTGGTAGTTCGATATGTTGTGAATTCGAACTTTTGAGTTTGATATAACAATGTTCAATCATTTGATCATCCATTGTTATAATATAGACCCATGATGCATGCTCACACATGTAGAGGTAAACAATGCCTTCCCTCGAGCGTACCCACATACTCCAGGAAGACTCCAAGACTATGTACCTGGCTTACCAAGAACCAAATACATTTCCCAAATATTGTCTTTTATCTAATAAGTTGTCTGCATTTTGGTGACTAGACCAAGTCCATCCCCTTTGGACAGGTGAGCCGGCCCTGGCTGCTCACTCCTGTCCTCTCTTGCCTGACTCCTTCAGGGCCTGAGACACTCATTTAAAGTCATAGTCAGAACTTTTCTTTTTATCTCACACTATCCTATGGAGCCAGGTGCAATGCAGGAGTGATTTTTTTCTTCTGTAAATTGTCCTGTTACTACTTGGCATGTGGCTATGATGTCACCTGTTACTACTTAGCATGTGGCTATGATTTCAGCCAATCTAGGATGATAAGCTGCTTCTGTAAGGAAGGTACAGATCTGTAATCATGGCACAGATGCTGAGATTGAGTTTGGGCATAATGGAAAAGGTACCCCTCTGTAATTTCACATGGTCTGTAGTTTAGTAGACGTATCCTGCTCCCCCCCCCCCCAAACACACACACACACACACACACACACACACACACACACACACACACACACACACACACACACACACACACACACACACACACACACACACACACACACACACACACACACACAGACAAGACAATTAATTTATCTGTCTCTAATGGTTCATAAATGAGAGCACAGAAGTACAGGTTACTACCTCACAACTATTCTCTGAACTTTATCAAAAAAGCCTAGTGCAGATAATGTACCATCAGTATCCCGACATTTTGAGGTTTTGCTGTGTTTAACAGCATAACTCCAGGTTTTTGAATGGTTTAAGGACATGGCATTAGTAATGAGACATTTATGTTGCTGAAAGAATTCATTCTGTAGATGTTTTGTATGGTGGAAGCCCAGAGCTATGTTGGATTATACCATGATAAATACTCTCTCTCTCTCCCTGAATTGACATTGGCTTTACCATTTCCTTTAATAAGCCCCCCCATGTGTAAATGGTATAATCCAACATAGCTCTGGGCTTCCACCATACAAAACATCTACAGAATGAATTCTTGTGTTAATTAGCATCCTAGACACTGCCTACTGTTTCACATCCCCCTCCACACACAGACATCCTCCAGTACTTCTCTCTGTTTTCCCCACACCACACACATTACTTTTTTTTCTCACATTTGCCCTTCTGTTAACATTTTCAAGAAGCCACAACTGTCTATATGCTCTGAAGTGCATTTTAAAGGTTTTTTTTTTCTCTTTTTGTACAACCTTTTTATCCAGTGATGGCTTGAACAGAAATTCTGATTAAGGAAAGAAATTCAGTGTTGCTTTTAAGCTTTAGTTTTCCTTGCATCCTTTCAGCACACCTTTCCTTACCAAAACAGCACAGGAATAACCATTTAGGAAATAACTTAATTAAGCTGGTGCCCCCAGAAGCCAAAGGGGTTATAGATGCAAGGGGATGCATTTTAGCACTTCCTAACCTTTTAATCCAATGGTAGCCTGAAAAAAAACAAAAAACTTTAGAAAAGAATGCCAGTCTTTTTTTTTTTTTAATTTTCTTTCAAGGAAGACACAAGTTGTGGCCAAAGATTAATGTTCACAGCTTGCAAAATAGCTACTAATAATAAACTAACAAGACAGTTACTGTAAGATACACAAATCCTATGTGGGATTATTGCCTGCCTCCCTAACTCCCCCAAAAAAGACTATCACTGTCTGCGCATCCCTCTGGTGTTAGGGATAAAAGCAGAGGTTCAAATGGCGGCAGTCCTGTATTTCAAGTTTCAGATGTCCCTCAGCCCTAACACTTAGACACCCACCTGTATATGTGCCTAATGAGTGACTGTGAGAAAAAAGTGAAAACAACAATGATCACATTAATGTATTCAGTTTGTTGCTCCTAGACAGTACACTGCCCCTATACTAACCACAGTAGCCTTCTCTGTAGACCCCTTAGGTCTCTGAGAAAAGTAAAGGAAACAATGAGCACACTGTCCCCAACCCAAACACAAGCTATATTTACCTCAATTGTACACCTCTAATTTTTAACTGTGATGAAAATTAAAGAAGTAATGACCATGCAGTCCCCAACCCCTCCAAATAACCTATAGCAACCTCTGTTACACACATACAAATCACTTATGCAGGGTTGGATTTATAATGGATGTAGTTCAGGGCAGGGGCCACAAAAAAATTCAAGTCAAAATCCATGTATACAATCAAGTGTGGAGGCCATCAGAATCCTAGAAGATCTAAGTATCTGAATATTCTGTGATATATTATATGCCTTACTTTTGAAATGTAATTACTTGCTAATTGCATTTTTTACTGCTGCGTAAAAGAGTTGGGGTTGGCATAATGGTTAATGTCTTTACTTCACAGATACAAATAATAGACTTTGAATTTGACTTTTGGATATTTGCTAGGCTTGTAAAATTCTCAAGACTGGTTGTTGAGTATTTACCTGTAAATTTAATGTATGCTTCCCAACAGTGATTTTGTTTAAACACACAGACACTTTCTCACACTTGCAATTTCTCACAATCTCTCTCTCACACTCTCTCTCTCTCTCTCTCTCACACACACACACACACTCTGATTCTCTCTCTCTCTCTCTCTCACACACAATCTCTTTCTGTCACACACACACACACTCTCTCTCTCTGTCTCACACACACACACACACACAATCTCTCTCACACACACACTCTCTCTCTCACACACACACAATCTCTCTCTCACACACACACTCTCTCTGTCTCACACACACACACACACACACACACACACACACACACACACACACACACACACACGCACAATCTCTCACACACACATACTGTCTCTCTCTCTCTCACACACACACACACACACACACACACTCACACTCACACTCATAGGATCCTTGGGATAAACTTTCTGTTTCTCATCCAATCGTCAAGCTTTCTCTTGAAGAGGGTTATCAAGGAGCTCTGCCTAATGTGGATTGGAATCTTGTTCCAGAGCATGGGAAGTCTCTGGGACAGGAATCTATCCCTCCAGCACGTTCTATTTATTGTTGTGGTGAGGTTTAGATCCTTGGAGTGTGTGGCTGGAAGGGATATGGTTTTCTTTAGGTGGAGCATGTCCATCAATTCTGGGTTGGACATGGCCTTGTATGTCAGGCACAGATCACCTCTGAATAGGCGGTATACAACCGAGTACAGCTGGAGTTTCTTCAGCCGAGCTGCATAGGGCATCTGCTTGAGGCCAGTGATCCTCTTGATGAGGTACATCTGTGGTCTTTCCAGTTGTTGCAGGTGTCTTGTAAGGTACATCCCAAATGTGGCATTGTACTCTATGATGGGTCTGATGAGTGATGCATAGAGGGGCCCAATGACCTCTTTCGATTTGGATACAAACCCTTTTGTGATTAGGTGGGCCACATAGAAGGATTTTCTAACCACTTGGGCAATGTGATTATCAAAGGAGAGGTTACTATCTACTTGAGTCCCCAGATCCCTTATTACATCTTCCGTATTTAGGGGACTACCACCTATGTGGTAGTTTGTAGATACTTTGTTTTTTCCAAAGGGGATGACTATGCACTTTTTGGCATTTAGCTTGAGGCCATGGTTTTGATACCAGGTATCTGTCTCAGTGAAACCCTTTTGGAGGATGTCTGTGTCAGCTGAAAAGTCAATTA
>NC_056748.1:1074699167-1074721667 GCF_019279795.1 Protopterus annectens
TACTTCTTATTGTCCATAAATGCATGTTGATGCAAAATATATTATTTTGTTAAGTTTTGTCAGTGAATTAGAGTAATATTTAAAATATGTTCCTGATCTGAGCCTTTATTCTGCTATTAGTTTTGGCTTTGCCAGAATTCTTGAGCAAAGAAATTGTGTGTTCTGATGGCCTGCTGGTATTTGTAAAATTCCCCAAAAGGGAAAACCATCCCTGAAGATCAGAAGCATCAGCTCTTCTTAAAATCCAAGGTAAGAACTGAGATTGGTCACTCTGGGCTGCTGATCTCTAGTGCTTACCTTTCTCATATTTATTCACTGATTATCATCTTTATCCTAAAATGGTCCTATCACATCCCTGTTAGACAGCATAATCAGAAAATTAATACATTTTTTTCTTTTCATTTTCCACACCTAGCGGCAGCTTTTGAGGGGACCCCCACAGTCAAGGATAATTAAAGCCCCCCCCAGCCATGGGTATTGCAGGTGCCTAAAGATGGCTGTGATGATAGTTTTAGTGGAGAAGATGTCCACCAGCAGGAGTTAATTAAGCCAAGCCAGTATGTCAACAGTAACATATTTAATGAAATTGTGAAGCCTGTTGCTTGACAAAACACTTACTATAACCAGAGGTATCTCTTAATTTTAAAGACAATATAAATAAGTGTTATTACTGTTCTTTCTTATTGAGTACACAAGATTGTTGCACTAGCTTTTGTTGGTTTGCCAGGCATGTTTAAAAATGTCAGAATAAGATAACTTGCTGTAGTTTGGGGTCCCCCCAGCAACCGCAGGATTCACTGGCCCCTGAAGCTGGCTATGCCTGTTTTCATGTGCTTCCCCACAGCTAAATACACGTTATTTATGTGTGCCTGTATGTATACCTAAAAGCGTTATATCTGTTTCTAAACCAACGTTGAGAATCAGTAGGTTGTGCTTTTTAGCTGTTCAAGAAGTTGTACAAAGTAATTTTTTAAATAACTTATTTATGGTCATAAAGCTGAGATAGGTCTAAAATCTTAATGTTTAATGGGGGTGTGTGTTTTAGGAAGAGGGTTGATTAAGGAGAGCTGAAATTGTCCTGGGACTTTGACTGACTTAGAGAGAGACTGAATATGTTGGTAAAAGCTTTGCAGGGGGATAGGCTGCCCCACATAGAATTTATGGGTGCAGAATGTAGGAATTTGGTTTAGCTTTCAGGTAAAGCTTTTCTAGTATTCAGATGGACTTTGTGGAGATTTCACTAACAGGGAGTGTTGATGTAGTATCTGGAGTCTGACTGGTTTGGCTATGGTTAATATTACTTGTATTGTACTAAACTGTGGGTACATTTGTAGTGTTTGGTTGTACTGCTGTACTGATTAATGTTTTGAACTGTTCATTTTTGGAGATGATTTAATATTTCTGTTATCAAAATAAGAAATGGGAGTGGTATTCAGAAAGAAGGCACTGCAGTAAATAACACAGTGTACTCTGCTCAGTGAAGTCGATAGCTGATTATGTATGAAAGATGGGTAACGTGGCCCTGACATGCTGGGGGATAGTCTATATAGTAAACAATTGCATCCGCCTTAATGGAATCCATCACATAACAGTGGGTATATGATGAGTGGTCTTGTGACCAGAAATAAACAAGTTCTTTGTTATATGCATCCAAACTTGCAACAAAATGTCTCATAGGTGAAACAGAGGAGCTATATGCAGGCCATACAGGGCCATCATGGTAAATTGCCAAGTCAGATCACTATATAAATGGGGAGGAAAGAGCAAGAGAGAGAGAGTAAAGCAAGAAATGGAGCAGGAGCAAGCAGGGAAACACAGCCAAGCATAACATGAAAGGGTGACAGGTTGGGAGATGAAGAGCAGGTTTTGTTTACTGCAGACAAGAGGCCGTTTTCTAGTTTTTAAAAAGGGTTCATGGAATGTTATCAAGGGCATGTGTGCAGGAAAAAGGGTATAGGGGATATAGCAGGGGCAAAGCAAACCTAAACATACTATGCAGACAGAGACTGGGCTGTTATGGACTCAAAGGAGAAATAGCAGACAGATACAGACAGAGGGAGGAACACAAGTGGAGTTGGGGAGAATTAGACTACAAATGGCATGTGCAGGTGACCTTCTTGAAAGTGGAGCACAGTGGTGGATGAAAGGATAAGGTGGGGTGCTGAGAACCTCTTAACATTTCACAGAGTAACCCATCTGGATTGCATCATGGAGCGGTACCACTACTGGTATACCAATGGAAAAGGCTGGCCAGTCATGTGACTCATAAAATAAAAAAAACGAACAGAATCACATGGCTAAAGGAAAAACTTTAATATAAGAACAAAGTAAGCACTTTCGTGGCCTAGCAGCCTCTTCTTCAGACTCAAGTAACAGCAGCATTCTTCTCTCTATCTAAAAGCAGCCAATTAGTCAAATTAATTAATTAAGAACTTCATCCTCTTAAAGACACACAGACCAATACAATGCTAACACACTATCAGCACTTAGTAAAGATTTTACAAAGGAAATACAGCAGCTTAAAACCACACATCTCAAAAATGTTTCATACATAAATAAATATATATATATATACATCAATGGGGGGTGTGCCTGTGCACAAAACATTGGTTTAATAGATACCATGTCATTTATTCCTGGTGTCTTTACTGCATTAAAAAACATAATCCAACGTAATTCAGCCAGCTCAGACTTATTCCTAATATCACCCCCTCTAATGATATCTCTCACAATTTCCAACACAAAAAACGGTGCTGGGACCCACTAACTCTGACATGACATGCTAAAGCACTGCTCTCTTTAATATTACTGATGTCTCCAACTTGTTCACGGATATGTTCCCTCAAAGATCAATTAGTCTTACCTATGTAGAACACAAAACAGACCTCACAAAAATTAAAATAAATCACATTCCTAGTTTTGCAGTCTGCATAAAACTTGCAATCAACAATGACCTCCCATCTGTGAATGTTTAAAACTCATACCTGTATAAATATATTCACAGGCAGTGCAATTTCTGCAGGGGTATGTACCATGACTTTGTGAGACAGGGAATGTCCTAGTCATTCCTGACCTATAACATAAATTTTTTTCAGTGAAAGATTGTTCCTAAATGAAAACCTAGGCCTCTCACTAACCACCTGTTTAACTTCCTCACACACTTCAGTATACTCCAATTTTTTTAATGATGTCACAAAAACCATTGACATTACTTGAAAAGGTTGTAGAAACCTTCACCGTACCTGCACTAGCACACCCATGTTCAAACACTTGTCTGTGAGGTTGCTCAGAGAAATACGGTCGACCCCCAGTATCTCTCTCTCGTTCAGTAGCTACTATCAATCTCTTTCTCAATATACTCTCTATTTAGGAAATCACTCTTAAGCTCCACTGAAGCTACCCCAAGTTGTGTGTCATCATTGTCCAACCACATCATTCTCAAAACCTGACCTCTGAGTGCATTCTTGGCAGCATGCCGTGGATGCATGCTACTCTTGTGTAAGAATGGATTCTTCCTACTCTTTTTCTTAAATAAGCTAGCATGTACATCCCCTAAATCAGACTTTCTTACAGTAACATGCAAAAAGTCTGTCTCATCTATAGAGTATTTATATGTAAACTTCAAAAAAGTCGTAATCTTACAAAGGTAATCAATGAACTGGGGATCAATTCACTCGGGCCATTCCAAAGAAAAAATATGTCATCCACGAAATGAGTGTACCAACTCACATAACCAAAAAACCCATTGTTGCGAAGCAGCATTCTCCTCCCAATGTAATAATGCTAGGTTAGCGTATCTATTGGCACAAGCCATGCCCATAGCCACACCAACCTTCTGCAGAAAAAATGTCACTGTTGAAAACAAAAACAGTCACGTGACTCAGTCAGTTTCCTGTTACTTCATCAAAAATTCACATCATCGAACAGCATTTCAGACTGCATTTTATTGAACATGCCTTTCATCAAACCATTCTGATTAAGATCATATTACAGTGGAGATCAGGAAATTTGCCCTTTCCCACTGTAGTGCAGTTTTGCAGTTGGTATATATAATTAGCAAGGATTGTGGTGGTCACGGCTCCCTACGTGAGAGGGGTTTGATGAACAGCATTTCTAATGAAATGCTATTCAGTGAGGTGTATCTTTAAATGAAGTAATACAGACCTGACTCAGTCATTAGAATCAAAGCAATGGAGGTAAACTGCACTAAAAATCAATGAAAGAACCAGGAAATAGTGCAGTCTGTGAACGTCAACCATTTGTTTCTCTCAAAAACATTCACAGCTTATCTAATCACACCACCATGAGGAAATAACAAGGAATAGTCCACAGAACAGATGAAATGTAGACTGTAAAGGTTTTAATACTCCAAAAAAAGGCAGGATCTCAACAGAAATATAAAAAAGTTAAGCGTTTTCCAAATATAAACACCAAAATACACATAGTAACATTTTATTATGCATTATTTTTAAGAATTATAATATATATGTGTGTGTGTGTCTGTGTAATATATTCACATTATAAAATAACATATATAATGTAATAAAATGCTATATAACACACATGTGACAATTTGGCAGCTCTTAGTTTCAAAACTGGCAAGATCAAAATGTTACCGTTAATGCAAGAAAAGCGAGTGGCATTGAATCTCAGTTGCCAATACAACTCTCAGCATTCAGTATACATGTCCCAAGCATCAACCCTTGGATTAATAACGATCGTGTCCAAGATGTCAAATGGCATACCTCAGTACCTGGAGAAGCATTTTCCAGGCATTGATCTTATATCTGTGACCATCATGCTATCCAGCAGGCAATCCCTACCAATCTTGTGCAACAAATGGGAATCAACTTTTAGCTGCATCACATGGGATCCCTCTCACACCTATAGCACATGAAGATGCAATGATCCTTCTAAGAGTCAGAATGAGGAGGAGAAGGGTAGCCACTATACATGGGTGCAAGGGCTGGTGCTGCATTACCATATCGCGCAACCATAGTAGTGCACCACTAATGTAGGCAGCTAACACAATCTGCCACATCATCGTGTGCAGCAAGACTGAGAGATGGAAAGCACCACTAATGTAGGCAGCTAACACAATCTGCCACATCATCATGTGCAACAAGATTGAGAGATGGAACGGACCACTAATGTAGGCAGCTAACACAATCTGCCACATCATCATGTGTGACAAGATTGAGAGATGGAACGGACCACTAATGTAGGCAGCTAACACAATCTGCCACATCATCGTGTACAGCAAGATGGAGAGATGCAAAGCACCACTAATGTAGGCAGCTAACACAATCTGCCACATCATCGTGTGCAGCAAGACGGAGAGATGCAAAGCACCACTAGTGTAGGCAGCTAACACAATCTGTCACATCATCATGTGCAGCAAGAATGAGAGATGCAAAGCACCACTAGTGTAGGCAGCTAACACAGTCTGCCACATCATCGTGTGCAGCAGCATTGAAAGATGGAACAGACCACTAATGTAGGCAGCTAACACAATCTGCCACATCATCATGTGCAGCAAGACGGAGAGATGCAAAGCACCACTAATGTAGGCAGCTAACACAATCTGCCACATCATTGTGTGCAGCAAGACGGAGAGATGCAAAGCACCACTAATGTAGGCAGCTAACACAATCTGCCACATCATCATGTGCAACAAGATTGAGAGATGGAACAGACCACTAATGTAGACAGCTAACACAATCTGCCACATCATCATGTGCAGCAAGAATGAGAGATGGAACAGACCACTAATGTAGGCAGCTAACACAATCTGCCACATCATCATGTGCAACAAGATTGAGAGATGGAATGGACCACTAATGTAGGCAGCTAACACAATCTGCCACATCATCGTGTGCAGCAAGATGGAGAGATGCAAAGCACCACTAATGTAGGCAGCTAACACAATCTGCCACATCATCGTGTGCAGCAAGACGGAGAGATGCAAAGCACCACTAATGTAGGCAGCTAATACAATCTGCCACATCATCATGTGCAGCAAGAATGAGAGATGGAACAGACCACTAATGTAGGCAGCTAACACAATCTGCCACATCATCATGTGCAGCAAGACTGAGAGATGCAAAGCACCACTAATGTAGACAGCTAACACAGTCTGCTTCAGAGTGCATGGTGTACATGATCTCCTGGCCTGGAAATGGGCATGTCCAAGCTTTGGAGGAATGTTCCTGATAATGCATCACATTATAAAGTGATTCAGAAACAATTATGCTAACACACCTCAGTAGTGCAGTTACTATGCTATGAGGCCAACTGTAGCATGGTAAAAAGTGTGGCTTCTATATTGCAGGAGACTGTGTCATGATGAGCAAATTATGAACTTGAATATTATGGTTAACACAGTCTACTGCTGTAAAGAAATACTAACAGTAGGCACTGGAAACTGTAAATGGACCTCAGGTGTAAATGGACATCAGGACTGTAGGATGTGTACAAAAGTACTTGAAAGAAGCAGGAAAACCAGCACTTTAAATAGTGCATTTTTGAAACCCATTTCATGTTTATACAGTCATTCAAAACAGGATAATTTTTCACATCCAGAATTGTTTTTTTTAATTTAGTGTTTTTTATTTATTTATTTATTTATTTATTAGAGCACATACATTTAGTATTTGCATTAGTGTCATATGATTTGAAATAATTATTGCATGTCTGAGTTTTACTATATTGTCCTGCGAAATTCTCACCTCATGAGGGATGAAAATATTTTAGATTTCCTAAATAAACTTGGCTGTCTTTGTATTTTTGTTCAGCTCAAATGCTTTGTCAGTTTTATAATGATTGTAACATGCAGGTGGCTTGTTTCTGATGGCATAGATGCTTTGTCTCAGGACAATTCACCCACATTCACCATTACAAATGCTCTTACACAGGTAATGACCAAGCACACAGCCTCACCTGTGCCTGACAGACATCCTGCATGTCTGAGTGCTTTGTAGGCTCTACTTGTATCTCAAGCCCACACAGCACTATGCACTCTGCTATTGAGGTAGGCATACTCTCCATAGTGGTGCTACCATAACTGCAGGACTGTGCCTGATAAGGCTATGACAGTTGAAATTAACCAGCAGATGTGCGGGTCAGTCAGGTGATCCAGACACACATGACTGCTACTGACAGTATTGTGGAGATGGTAAGTGTGTTTGTTAGACTGTCGGAGAATGAGCACCAATGGCCCAGTGACATGGAGTATGGAATCAGTCACTGAATGTTACAGAGGTCACTGGTGACAAATGCTGCTTCCACAGGTGCCCCATGAGGCGCATTGCCACCACCATCTAGTGTTCCTCCACAGGCTATGCATTCCATGGCTGCAGGAGGATCTGGATGTGAGGTGGCCAGCTGCAGTCCATCCCAAAACAGACCACACAGACCATTGTTGAGATAACATTACTGCTGGCTGTAGGCACAGTACCTACCACCCGAATCATAGGTATCTTCTAGGTTGTGAGTGATGATGCTTGTTTACCTTAACACCTAGGATACTTTTTCCAACTGAATAAACAAAGTCCATAATTCTGCCTTATCCCTACTATCTGTCGGAATAAAGACTACCCTCCCCCATTTTGCAAGTGTCAACCATGTCATGGACAATGGTACTTATCAGGCTCAAAACAGGGGATACTCCTTCAGAGTACACAGGGAATTCCTATCCATTCCTTGCCAAAGACCACACTGACCCTTGACACAGCAAGCCAACACAGTGAACAACATGATCATGTCATAGCAGCTTGACCACACATTTGGAAGATGTGATCCCAGGCAACACACAGCCTTCCAGGGTGTGTGGCTACTGTATTTATCACCCATGCCCGATCCCATGTTATAATGTTACAGTGATCTTTCACAGTGCCTCCAACATATGCAAGTACCGTGCCCATCCCTAACTTATTTGGATTTTGTGATTTCTGATGAACAGTATGGCCAGTCCATCCACTGCCTTGCACAACCTTGGTGTGATACCACATGCATCACTTCATTCAGTGTTGTCTAGGTTGTGACCCATTATTGTGGATCAGACGCTACATCTTAGCCAGCGCTACATGTTGTCCTCCAGCTCTGTCTCATTGTTATCTCAACCAGTGCTACAACATGTTGTCCTCCAGCTCTGTCTCATTGTTATCTTAGCCAGTGCTAGAACATGTTGTCCTCCAGCTCTGTCTCATTGTTATCTTAGCCAGTGCTACAACATGTTGTCCTCCATCTCTATCTCGTTGTTATCATAGCCAGTGCTACAACATGTTGTCCTCCATCTCTATCTCGTTATCTTAGCCAGTGCTACAACATGTCATCCATCTCTGTCTCATTGTTATCTTAACCAGTGCTACAACATGTTGTCGTCAATCTCTGTCTCGTTGTTATCTTAACCAGTGCTACAACATGTTGTCCTCCATCTCTGTCTCGTTGTTATCTTAACCAGTGCTACAACATGTTGTCCTCCATCTCTGTCTCGTTGTTATCTTAACCAGTGCTACAACATGTTGTCCTCCATCTCTGTCTCGTTGTTATCTTAACCAGTGCTACAACATGTTGTCTTCCATCTCTGTCTCATTGTTATCTTAGCTAGTGCTACAACATGTTGTCCTCCATCTCTCTCATTGTTATCTTAGCCAGTGCTACAACATGTTGTCCTCCATCTCTGTTTCGTTGTTATGTTAACCTGTGCTACAACATGTCCTCCATCTCTGTCTCATTGTTATCTTAACCAGTGCTACAACATGTTGTCCTCCATCTCTGTCTCGTTGTTATCTTAACCAGTGCTACAACATGTTGTCCTCCAGCTCTGTCTCATTATCTTAGCCAATGCTACAACATGTTGTCCTCCATCTCTGTCTCGTTGTTATCTTAGCCAGTGCTACGACATGTTGTCCTCCATCTCTATCTCGTTATCTTAGCCAGTGCTACAACATGTCCTCCATCTCTGTCTCGTTGTTATCTTAACCAGTGCTACAACATGTTGTCTTCCATCTCTGTCTCGTTGTTATCTTAGCCAATGCTACAACATGTTGTCCTCCATCTCTGTCTCGTTGTTATCTTAGCCAGAGCTACAACATGTCCTCCATCTCTGTCTCGTTGTTATCTTAACCAGTGATACAACATGTTGTCCTCCATCTCTGTCTCGTTGTTATCTTAACCAGTGCTACAACATGTTGTCCTCCATCTCTGTCTCATTGTTATCTTAGCCAGTGCTACAACATGTTGTCCTCCATCTCTGTCTCGTTGTTATCTTAACCAGTGCTACAAAATGTTGTCCTCCATCTCTGTCTCGTTATCTTAACCAGTGCTACAACATGTCCTCCATCTCTGTCTCGTTGTTATCTTAACCAGTGCTTCAACATGTTGTCTTCCATCTCTGTCTCGTTGTTATGTTAGCCAGTGCTACAACATGTTGTCCTCCATCTCTTTCTCATTGTTATCTTAACCAGTGCTACAACATGTTGTCCTCCATCTCTGTCTCGTTGTTATCTTAACCAGTGCTACAACATGTTGTCTTCCATCTCTGTCTCGTTGTTATCTAAGCCAGTGCTACGACATGTTGTCCTCCATCTCTATCTCGTTATCTTAGCCAGTGCTACAACATGTCCTCCATCTCTGTCTCGTTGTTATCTTAACCGGTGCTACAACATGTTGTCCTCCATCTCTGTCTTGTTGTTATCTTAGCCAGAGCTACAGCATGTCCTCCATCTCTGTCTCATTGTTATCTTAACCAGTGCTACAACATGTTGTCCTCCAGCTCTGTCTCATTGTTATCTTAGCCAGTGCTACAACATGTTGTCCTCCATCTCTGTCTCGTTGTTATCTTAACCAGTGCTACAAAATGTTGTCCTCCATCTCTGTCTCGTTATCTTAACCAGTGCTACAACATGTTGACCTCCATCACTGTCTCACTGTTATCTTAGTCAGTGCTACAACATGTTGTCCTCCATCTCTGTCTCATTGTTATCTTAACCAGTGCTACAACATGTCCTCCATCTCTGTCTCGTTGTTATCTTAACCAGTGCTTCAACATGTTGTCTTCCATCTCTGTCTCGTTGTTATGTTAGCCAGTGCTACAACATGTTGTCCTCCATCTCTCTCATTGTTATCTTAGCCAGTGCTACAACATGTTGTCCTCCATCTCTGTCTCATTGTTATCTTAACCAGTGCTACAACATGTTGTCCTCCAGCTCTGTCTCATTATCTTAGCCAGTGCTACAACATGTTGTCCTCCATCTCTGTCTCGTTGTTATCTTAGCCAGTGCTACGACATGTTGTCCTCCATCTCTGTCTCGTTGTTATCTTAGCCAGTGCTACAACATGTCCTCCATCTCTGTCTCGTTGTTATCTTAACCAGTGCTACAACATGTTGTCCTCCATCTCTGTCTCGTTGTTATCTTAACCAGTGCTACAACATGTTGTCCTCCAGCTCTGTCTCATTATCTTAGCCAATGCTACAACATGTTGTCCTCCATCTCTGTCTCGTTATCTTAGCAAGTGCTACAACATGTTGTCCTCCATCTCTGTCTCGTTGTTATCTTAGCTATTGCTACAACATGTCCTCCATCTCTGTCTCGTTGTTATCTTAACCAGTGCTACAACATGTTGTCTTCCATCTCTGTCTCATTGTTATCTTAGCCAGTGCTACAACATGTTGTCCTCCAGCTCTGTCTCATTATCTTAGCCAGTGCTACAACATGTTGTCCTCCATCTCTGTCTCATTGTTATTTTAGCCAGTGCTACGACATGTTGTCCTCCATCTCTGTCTCATTATTATCTTAACCAGTGCTACAACATGTTGTCCTCCATCTCTGTCTCATTGTTATCTTAACCAGTGCTACAACATGTTGTCCTCCAGCTCTGTCTCATTATCTTAGCCAGTGCTACAACATGTTGTCCTCCATCTCTGTCTCATTGTTATTTTAGCCAGTGCTATGACATGTTGTCCTCCATCTCTGTCTCGTCGTTATCTTAGCCAGTGCTACAACATGTTGTCCTCCATCTCTGTCTCATTATCTTAGCCAGTGCTACAACATGTCCTCCATCTCTGTCTCGTTGTTATCTTAACCAGTGCTACAACATGTTGTCCTCCATCTTGCTCGTTGTTATCTTAGCCAGTGCTACAACATGTTGTCCTCCATCTATGTCTCGTTGTTATCTTAACCAGTGCTACAACATGTTGTCCTCCATCGCTGTCTCGTTGTTATCTTAACCAGTGCTACAACATGTTGTCCTCCAGCTCTGTCTCATTATCTTAGCCAGTGCTACAACATGTTATCCTCCATCTCTGTCTCGTTGTTATTTTAGCCAGTGCTACGACATGTTGTCCTCCATCTCTGTCTCGTCGTTATCTTAGCCAGTGCTACAACATGTTGTCCTCCATCTCTGTCTCATTGTTATCTTAGCCAGTGCTACAACATGTTGTCCTCCATCTCTATCTCATTGTTATCTTAGCCAGTGCTACGACATGTTGTCCACCAGCTCTGTCTCGTCATTATCTTAGCCAGTGCTACAACATGTTGTCCTCCATCTCTGTCTCGTTGTTATTTTAGCCAGTGCTACGACATGTTGTCCTCCATCTCTATCTCATTGTTATTGTAGCCAGTGCTACAACATGTTGTCCTCCATCTCTGTCTCATTGTTATCTTAACCAGTGCTACAACATGTTGTCCTCCATCTCTGTCTCATTGTTATCTTAACCAGTGCTACAACATGTCCTCCATCTCTGTCTCGTTGTTATCTTAACCAGTGCTACAACATGTTGTCTTCCGTCTCTGTCTCGTTATCTTAGCAAGTTCTACAACATGTTGTCCTCCATCTCTGTCTCGTTGTTATCTTAGCCAGTGCTACAACATGTCCTCCATCTCTGTCTCGTTGTTATCTTAACCAGTGCTGCAACATGTTGTCCTCCATTTCTGTCTCATTGTTATCTTAGCCAGTGCTACAACATGTTGTCCTCCATTTCTGTCTCATTGTTACCTTAGCCAGTGCTACAACATATTGTCCTCCATCTCTGTCTCATTGTTATCTTAGCCAGTGCTACAACATATCCTCCATCTCTGTCTCATTGTTAACTTAGCCAGTGTTACAACATGTTGTCCTCCATCTCTGTCTCGTTGTTATCTTAGCCAGTGCTACAACATGTCCTCCATCTCTGTCTCGTTTTTATCTTAACCAGTGCTACAACATGTTGTCTTCCATCTCTGTCTCGTTGTTATCTTAGTCAGTGCTACAACATGTTGTCCTCCAGCTCTGTCTCGTTGTTCATAATGCTGCTGAATGTTCCTCTCCTTCCTCTCCACCCTGCCCTTCTCCTTCTGCTATTACAGGTATAGAAGGTTCTGCCATGATTTTACCTCCTGTTTGAGCAATGCAGTGTTGTACGGCATGACCCTCACAACAAAAGATTTTGCTGCATGTCCCAGGGCTGTATTGCAGAAGTATTTAGACATCGGAACGAGCCCTTCAGTAGTCAGAATTCCCATTCCACTATGTTACATTTCCACATGGGATGTTTCCTGCATGGTCTGTGGGTTGCATATTAAGTCTTTAGCAAGGGTAATAGTGCATATTCAGCATCACCAGCAAAACAACACAACACACATCATGTTATATGTAGCCACTCCCTGTTTGCATGTAATCTATACTTACAGACCTACTTAGTGGGTGTGGATGTGTCTCTACCAACAAGGTGACCCTGAGAAAAGTCACCTTGCAGAAATCATTGGTATAGGTTGGATGCGGGTCAAATGTATGAATCATATGACTTACCTAGGTAGCATGCATATGCATTGCAAGTAATGCTCTGCTCATTACAGATCACCTGACAGTTCAAGGAAAAGAACCTCTTTCAGTTAATGAAGGAATGCTCTACATACCAGGTGAGGGCCTTGATAGCAATATGTGTAAAATCTGGCTCACAGGACCTCAGAGAACTGGGACATCTCATGAAAGGACCATGTGATGCTGGTTCTATTCTCTGCACCACCACAATTTGTAGCACTACAGTGAGGAAGTGGTTTATGATTCATGTGGTTAATGCCTACAGTATCCCTAACATGTCACCCTTAGGTCTTCAGAAAGTTCTACTTGCTTACATAGGAGAGGTTGTGCCAGTGGCCAGAATAAGTAGGATGGTGGAGGTGTAACATTTATCAGCATAGCTAGCTGGAATTTTGTAAAAAATGATGTTATTTGTATATCAAGCTGATTAGTACAGATGCTTGTGTTGAAAATGTATTTGTAAAGTTGCTTGTGTTAAAAATGTATCAACAGTGTGTCCTGTTGGACAGAAAAGAAATGTACATTTATATCAGACTATACTGTTGTAAATAGGCTACTGGAAGAAAACAGGTTAATCTCAGTACAGCTAACTTTGAAAAGTAGTACAAAATTAAATTACTTAATTTAGGATGTAGAGATTGTAGCTTATAGTTCTGACTGCAGCCAGAGATAAAATGGCTGTGCCAGAGTATGGTTTATTAGCTCCTGTAGGAAGAGGAGAAGTGTGTTATGGTTTTATAGCTTCCAGATGCTATAATACGTCAGCAAAGCTCTATCTATGTGTATGGTAACACATATGTGCTAAATTCTTGGTTAGTTTCTAGCAATGGCAGTAGCATGAAAACCAGAAGTCAGATGACCAGATGTATGTGATGTCATTCTGTAATCTAGGACAATTTTATTTATTTATTTATTTATTTATTTATTTGCAGTTGTTTAACCAGGATAGTCCATTGGGCCTAATGAACCCATTTTCAATGGAGTCCTGGGGAGAAAAGCTCCAAAATACATATTACACAAAGATTAATATATACACATAGATTGCATGTAGATTACAGAGGTAAACAAACTATGCTTAATATATTCCTAAAAGTGAATGTCCATCTACAGTGTCAGTGGTGAGGATTCAGGATCCTTGATTACTGGCCCAGAGAGGGAACATCAGAGAGTTTATACATTCTTTTGTATCCATAGGAACAGGTATACCATATATTCCTTTTAATTCTGTTTGTGGGTAACACAGTTCAACCAGTTCCATTATAGTATCCCTGTTCACTTGGAAAATCTGAAATCTGTTGTTTTGTGAGATGGTGTCATGTCAGTTGCTGTCTGTTCCTCTTCCAGTGGAGTGGATGGCTACCTGCTACATGAACACTGCAGGTAATGGCTCTGAACGATGGTGTCCACTACATGCTGCTGTTTTACTACATCACCATTCCTAGCATGACTGCTGTTATACATCAGTTTTCATGGTGTTTACAACTGGTAAGTGCCACAGCACAGTGCTGCCATTTTTAGCAGTTTCTGAATTGCTCCACCATTTTGGATTCTTCATTTATTTTTGTAGTTGGTTTGGATGATTTGTATTGGTTTCCTCATTTACATGACATTACATACTTACTAGTATGCTGCATTGTGCACTCTTTTTACCTGTATGCACCCACTTTGGTCTGTATCTTTGGTGCACCCACTTTGGTCTGTACCTTTGGTGCACCCACTTTGGTCTGTATCTTTGTTGCACCCACTTTAGTCTGTATCTTTGTTGCACCCACTTTGGTCTGTATATTCGTTGCACCCACTTTGGTCTGTATCTTTGAATTGTCACAACCTGTACATTGCAACTTCCCGTGGTAATGTTCTCAGTGGTATGTACTAACCATCTGAATTCCAAGATACAACCAGCAATAGAGTAACTCTGTAACCAGCTGTTAGTGTACTAACCATCTGAATTCCAAGATACAACCAGCAATAGCTTAACTCTGTGACCAGCTGTTAGGGAACAC
Source organism: Protopterus annectens (assembly GCF_019279795.1). Classification (NCBI taxonomy): domain Eukaryota; kingdom Metazoa; phylum Chordata; order Ceratodontiformes; family Protopteridae; genus Protopterus; species Protopterus annectens. The sequence goes on from NC_056748.1 coordinate 1,074,713,972, forward strand.
AGGATCCAGTTACAATACTGCTCCTCTTTGGAAGAATTTTGGTGACTTAATATGGTTGAGAATTTAGCATTCTTTTTAATGAATAGCATGGAGCCTATGACGAATTTTGAACCTGGGCAGTTGTGGTTATTGTAAAAGACAATGGAGGGTTAAGACTGGAGTTATTAAGCAATCATGCAAGAATTGAAAGTATGTCACATTTATAGTCACGGGTTCACGATTCAAGCTCATTTCATTTGTTGCATGTACTCTGATCATTTAATGTCTAATGATAAGATTTTTCCTATTTGGGGATGGTAGAAAAGTAGATATTAGTTGAAGTAACCCGATGGTTGAAATGTGTAAGCTTAGGAGACATACTGAAAACTGTGGGTGGATACAGCCAGAATTTACATTAATGTTCTGTATGCTATAAATAGTTTTAAGAAACATAAATACAGCTGACTACATTGTTTCCTTTTATTTCTGGATTTTAAATGTATGCGTGAGAGAAATTGTTTGACTGTGAGGTTTGTTCTGATTCTAGTATAAATATGTCTGTGGGCTTTATTTTAAGCGGGTTTCCACAGTACGACATTTACGCTTACATGTTTCAATTACTGGTACAAAAGTAATGGGATGGTTTTTCTGCACCAGAAGTGAGCGTAAAGTAAAGTTGTATATCAGAGTGACAGATTTACTACAGTACAAGTAAGGAATATAAATATTTTCCTTACAAAAACTGGATCTTTAGATGCATGGGTATAACATTCATGAGTATGTTAATTACACAAAAAGCTGTAATATGGATTTACCTAATTTTTAGGTAATGCACCTGAAAGACTTTGAAGTCAGTTTTTAAGGAGAACATCGCACTGCATTACAAAGGTCTTCCTGATATCAGTCCATATGTCAAATGATGCTATTGCAATGCATTAGTACTGCTCAGCACTGGGTTTTTCCTCAGTCCCATTATCAGCAGTTCCAGATGCACTGGGGTTTCCTCCGTGCCATTATCCGCCATTCCAAATGCACTGGGGTTTCCTCCGTGCCATTATCTGCAGTTCCAGATGCACTGGGGTTTCCTCCGTGCCATTATCCGCCGTTCCAGATGCACTGGGGTTTCCTCCGTGCCATTATCCACCGTTCCAGATGCACTGGGGTTTCCTCTGTGCCATTATCCACCATTCCAGATGCACTGGGGTTTCCTCAGTGCTATTATCTGCCATTCCAGATGTACTGGGGTTTCCTCCGTGCCATTATCCGCCGTTCCAGATGCACTGGGGTTTCCTCAGTGCCATTATCCGCCGTTCCAGATGCACTGGGGTTTCCTCCATGCCATTATCCACAATTCCAGATGCACTGGGGTTTCCTCCGTGCCATTATCTGCCGTTCCAGATGCACTGGGGTTTCCTCCGTGCCATTATCCGCCATTCCAGATGCACTGGGGTTTCCTCCGTGCCATTATCCGCCGTTCCAGATGCACTGGGGTTTCCTCCTTGCCATTATCCGCCGTTCCAGATGCACTAATCCTCCTTGCATTTTCATTTTCCAGCAAAACAAAAGGGAATGGAAAACTTCTGGATCCTGCTACAAAAACTAGCTCTTCACCAAAAGATCCTGTTTGTTTTCTGAGTCTCAAAAGGACACCATGAAAGCCTTTCAGACATCTGAACATAATACCTCCCTTCTACAGTTGCTGAAGGATGACTTTGATGATGAAGATGCAAATTTTTCTTTCTTCTCCATGAAGACCCATGTCTGGTACTTAAGCCACAGATACAACCCATGAGGGAGCGTGACCTGACATTCCTAATCCCTCCCTATGCCAGAGGCTCAAGACATCTTGTAAATCCACTCACTAATACTACTAGGTGGTTACTTGTTTGGAGAACATCTTATAGGTTCATAGTTGTGTACTAGGCTAATGGCCCTGGAGCCTTTACAAGCCTAGCACATAGATGTGCCCTGGCATCGTGCCACCGGACGTTAGTTCCCAGTGCCTCTATCAAGTAGAGCCACTGGAGTTATCCCTCAGGTGAACTTTTTATTTCCCATTCACTCATCAAGATTTCTCTTGAAGAGGGCCAGTGAGGTGATCTGGAATAGACTTCCCATACATGTCAAGCAGAGCATGGGCAGTCTCTGAGTTATGAACCTGTCCCTCCAGCATGTTCTATTGATTGTGGTAATGAGGTTAACGTCTCTGAAACATGTGGTGTGGAGGGGTTGGGATTTCTATAGATGTAGCATTTCTAACAGAGCTGGATCAGGCATGGCTTTGTAAGTCAAGCAGAGATTGCCTCTTAGTAGACGATATGCGACAGAGAATAGCTGGATTTTTTTGAGTCTGTCCATGTAGGGCATGTGTTTAAGGCATAGTATCCTCTTCATGAGGTACTTTTGTGGTCTTTCCAGCTGTTGCATGTGTCTAGTGAGGTACATGCCAAATGAGGTATTATACTCGATGAATGGTTTAATGAGGGGAAGAGAAGAGAGAGAGAGATGATGACCTCTTTCTTCCTGGACGCAAAACCCTTGGTAATGAGATGTGCCACATAGAAGGACTTTCTGACCATAGTGGCAATGTGGTGGTTGAAGGAAAGATTACTGTCAACCTGTGTCCCCAGATCTCTTATAATGCCTTTAGCATTCAGTGGGCTCCCATTGATGTAGCAGTTAGTGGGAACTAAGTTTTTCCCAAAGGGGATGACGACGCATTTTTTGGCATTAGGCTTAAGGCCATTTTTTCTACACCAATCATTGGTCTCAGTAAGGTCTTTCTGTAAGATGTCTATATCACTTGGGTAGTTAATAATGTCTCCCAGCTTGCAATCATCTGTGAATGTGAATAGCCAGAGTCCTTCCATGTTGGCCTGGACTTCTGAGAAGTAGATGGCAAACAGGAGAGGACCCAGGAATGATACCTGTGGGACTCCACTCATGACTTGTCGGCAGTCTAACTTGGAGTCTGCTACATTCACACTGTGTGTTCTGTCTGTGAGCCAATTTGTATCCCACCTAGTGATATAGGGATTAATGCCTAGTTTGGCGAGTTTATCAATAATTCCTGAGTGGGGAATGGTATCAAAGGTCTTGGCCAGATCAATGTAGGCTGTATGAACTGCCTTGCCCTCATCCACAGCTCTGGTGACTGACTCAAAGAAGTCAATCAGGTTGAGCAGGCATGATCTAACTTTCACCAAACCAAATTGCATGGGATCTAGTGTTTGGAGATTCCCTGTATCCTTGTTAGGTCCATGATGATGCGCTCCATAGCCTTACATATCAGACTCGTCAGGCTAATGGGGCGATAATTCCCAGTGTCTGTAGTTGCTCCCCCTTTATGGAGAGGGATGGCTGTAGCAGTGCACTATTTGGTAGGGACAAAGCCTGAGGTGAGGCTGTGATTGAACATGGCACACAGATGTAGTGCTAGTTCACTTTGTAGTTCATATAGAACACATACAAGGATATTGTCTGGTCCCATGGAAGCTGTATTCTTGGCCTTAGACAATGCAGCTTTAACCTGTGCTGCAGTAATGCTGGATGCCTGGCATTCCTCTGGTATTGTGATTGGTCCTTTAGGGGGGGGAGAGAGGGGTAAAGTTGGCACTGAATCTGTCGTCCAGTGAGTTGGCAATATCTGTTGGCTCAGTATAGGAGGTATCATTGTGCAGTAACTCAGATCAAACCTGGGTATTGCCGTGGAGATTCTTGATATAACTATAGAAGGCTTTGTGGTTGTTTTTAGTGTCTGCTGCAATTCTGCCTTCATAGCTGGCTTTAGAGGTTTTGTTGAGGGATCTCAACTTTTTGTTGAGGCTAATAAGGGAGTTTTTCCAATCTTAGGACTTCACCTTTTCCTGTAATAGTTTCTTCCTTCTGTTGTAGATTTTATTAATGGCAGGGGACCACCAGATTGGCTTCCTTTTTTTTGGAGGAGAGCATCTTGGTTCTGTTGGGCATGGCTAGTTCCACGCATTTATGTACGTGTTTGTACAGTTCATCGGTGTATGATTTGGCAGTCATGCATCTATTTTCCATTGACATGGGTGCTGTGACGTTAGCCACCTCTGTTTTTAGGAGCCCTAAGTCAGCTTTGGAGAAGTTTTTCATGGTGGTTACCTTTGCAGGGGGTATGGGTGAGATGTGGATTTCCATGGTGATTAGTTTGTGGTCAGATCTAACCAGGGAGGAATTTACTATTGGTGTAGAGCAATGGTTGTCCATGTTAGTAATAACCAAGTCAAGGATGTTGCTTCCTGTAGTGGGGATAATAATGAGCTGGTCCAGGGCATTGGAATTGATGAATTCCAGGAAGCATTGGGCTAGTGTATTGGTGCATGAGTAGTTTTCTCAGTTGATGGAGAGGCAGTTGAAGTCACCCAGTATGAGTGTGTTGGGCCCTAATAGTTTCCAGGGTGCTTGGGAATGTGGCATAAGAGTCTTGGGACATGGTTGGTGACCTATAGTAGGCTACGACCTGAATTTCCATCTTACCCAATGTTAGTTGTACCTGAAGTATCTCAGATGCATTATGCTGGGCTACTAGTCTGGAGATGTGCATATCCTTTATGAATATGGAGACGCGACTGCCTTTGGTGCTTCGGTCTATGTTTTGGGGGCAAAAGGTGTGGAATGAGTTATAGTCTGGTAGCACAGGGGTCCTTTCTGCTGCTTTAAACCAGGTATTCTCGTCTTGGCTTGAGAGTGCATGGCTTCCAGTTTGGATATATAAGTGCATCTCTCACAAGTCTGAGTGTTGGGAGGTAAGAGGAGAGGGTTGTTTGTGTACAAGAGGCAGTTGCTACACTGCCTCAGAATGCCCAAGTTCACCAGGTTAATAAGTAAAAGAACAGGGAACTGATCTTTTGACATGCCAGGAGGAATGGTCATTATTACTAAGTACTGGAGTTGTTTCCTTATCTTTCTTTTACAGGAAAAATGTCACTCAAGGTGTCTGAGTCTGTACAGAGACAGAGCACTGCCAACCACTTGAGGAGAAACTAATACGTAGACCCTGAAAATTTAAGGATGAAGTATTTAGGCAGACATTCTGAAGTTAGAAAGAAATCAAGCAGCACTTACTAAAAAATAATTAGCTTGTCAAGAATGATGAAAAGAGGGGAGTCGCATGAATGGCTACTATTAATGCTGGTCTCAGAACAACTTCACTCTGTTGGGGTACAACACTACTTTGATTCTTCTCTCACCAGAAGCAAAATGTTAGCACCAATCCCAAGAAGAGAAGCAGGCCACGGCCCGGTTGGTGATCCACAGTCTTATCCCAGATGATGCAAGGGTCTGTAGGCTTGTAGCCTTTTTCTGGTACATGCCTCGAATAGCAACCAGACCAATCAGGTATGTTAACCATAGACACTCACTCTCCAAACAGAAAGAGTCAGGAATCAATGCACTCTGCTCCTCCTCTCACCAGGATCAGAATATAAGCACAGATTCCAAGCCGTCACCTATAAAGCAGTTATTAAGCTTTCTGGTGAACAACAGTCTACAGGAAATAAAGCAACTGCACTTCTTCTCTCACTAGGAGAAAACAGAAGCACTAATCCCAAGATGACTACTCAGAGGCAGAATGTGGACTGTACAATAACTGGTGGTCTTGCAATAGTTGCTTAAAGGTAAGATGAAAAAAATGGTTTATCCTAAACACCGCAGTGTGCACTAGAGGAGTTAGATGTGAAAGGAGGAAACTTGAGTTTTATCTGTCTAAAAAGTTATGTTTTAGTGGAGAGTCACTATTTTTAAAACAGCAAGATAGATTGAAAGAGGATTGTCACTTTTGTATTCTGGTACTATGGATTACAGTAGAATGGCCAATAAATTTAAATAGTTTAAGGGGAATGATTTCACAAAATGATAATTTTGTTCTTACTCGCACCAGCCAGTAAAAGCAGATAGGAAATGAGATATGTGGTCAAATTAACATAAGGGGCAGGCAAGTAGAAAGGCAGTGGTGTTTAAGAACACAACAGTAACCAGGTGGGAGGGTGGGGAAAATTTCTGTCTGACTCACAAGAGACAGAGCTGTGATCTCTTCAAGTTTTAATATGCAGTTAAACGCAGACTACAAGTAAAACACAGTGTAAAGAAAAAAAAATCACAGTATACAAAATAGAAAAAGGCAATAAAGTAATACAAAAATACAACAAATAAAAAGCAAACTAACCTTTCCCTCACAGCAAACTGTTGCAGAGTCTGGGTGAACCTTTCCAGTAAAGCTCTGAAATTTTTATTTTACCCCTTAAATAGAAGGTCTAGTTCCTAGGTCCACCCCTCAGTTCACAGATGATTAACCTTAACTGAACTCTTCTAACTTATGTGTGACTCTTTAATTGGCCTGTTCTAATTTCTGTCTGACTCACAAGAGAGAGAGCTGTGGTGTCTTTTCAAGTTTTAATATGCAGTTAAAAGCAGAATACAAGTAAAACACAGTGTAAAGAAAACAAATCACAGTATACAAAATACAAAAGGCAATAAAGTAATACAAAATGCAACAAATAAAAAGCAAACTAACCTTTTCCTCACAGCAAACTGTAGCAGAGTCTGGGTGAGCCTTCCAGTAAAGCTTGAAGAATGACACCAAGACAGTCTTGGAAAATCGAACAGTGGCCCAAAAAGGTTGACTCATCCTCATTCTCTGAAAATGGGTTATCCTAGCCAAGATTCCCAAGCCTAAAATACTGTGTTCAGTAGCATCCTAAAAAGTCCAAAAATAGGCTTTCAAAACTATACTGCCCAACTTCACCACTTAGAACAAATTGTCTGTATGTGTGTGGATGGGGGTGTAGTCAGAGCTAGGTAGTGACCATGCCAGTCATACAGGTGCTGAATTATTATTCTCCTAAAGTGAATTTCAAGAGGGACCTAGCACTAGACCTATACAATTTAAAATAAGTGTTCCCAGACAGAACTGTGAAAGATGAACTTTTGTCACAATAACCACTCCAAAATAAGCTCCTTCATCATCTGATTCCTGATATGCTGCTGAGCGGTTGGGTCAGATAGAGCATTTCACCAATGTCTGTATGGCATGTAAGCTGGCAAACTTCATCAACGGCACCACAAAGCTTTCTTAGGCTACTTATTTTTGTTCTGCACATTATTGCAAAAGGATATAGGAGCATTATACAAGTATGAAAAAAACAGGCTAAAACCTTTGTGTACTTTGACCAGCAGGAGGGTAAATGTCTATTAGTTCTGCCTCTCATTTTCAGGATGACACTCTTCTCTCTCATTCTCTGACAACAGCAATGAGGGTTTTCAATTCTCTGTTACCATCCCAGTTGCTGACCTTCAGAGGATACCAGTTTTAAAGAATCTATTGACAGGCATGCCTTTCACTTGGAATGGATATTGTGTAAGATCCTAAATTTCAACACTGATAGCTCAAAGTTTCAACAAAACTTTGGCTGTGATAGCTGTATGACACAGCAACAAGACAAGAATCTACCACATCAAAACCAGACAAAACTTTGCAACAAATCACCATTTATTACATATAGTTTAGCAGTGCCTTAATCTAAACAAGTCACATAGGTCCTGTCATCTTCATAAAGACAATCTGTTTGCAAAATGTAAAAGAATAACTCAACTTGCTCTACTCTGTATGTAGCAGAAAGAGGTTTAGATCCTCTTTCATTTTGCTTCATTCAGTTTTAGGCTATAACTGAAATTTTTGGATGAAATATCTTCA
>NC_056748.1:1074724167-1074736667 GCF_019279795.1 Protopterus annectens
CGGGACAACAATGCAGAGAATTACAATTTTCCCTATCACTTCTTTACTTTCTCATACATTTCTTTATGACCGCATATTTGTGTGCCGTGTACTGCTGCATTTCCACCCCAAATGGACGTCAGTTGGCATACAGATAAATGGTTGTTTAAAACCTAATCTTTAATTTTTAAGATTAACAAAAGAACGAAAAAGTGAACAATCCCCTAAGAATATTTATTTTGATCTTGTCGCATCCGCAGTAACGTAATCGCAGCTGCTACAGTACATCGTAAATCACATTCGCACTATTCAATATGGTTCTGTAACAGTAGTGGACAGGCCTTCTGTGTAAACATTTGCAGTTATACTTTACCAGTGTGCTTTCCTTTGCTTGATTTTTAAGCACACTGTTACAATACGTGTTGTAATTTGCTACTCAGCATTCCAAACCAGGCAATATAATTTGCACTGATAATATTTTGAACCAAGATTACATTACTAATAAATGTCTTGTTTTATTTTCTGCATCTGTGCTTGACCTTGCAATTCTTACGTTTTGCATGAAACTGCCAGAAGCTCATCTGGTGACTTTTGTTCAATATGAATTGTATGGCATAAAAATGGTTAGCTCAAAGTGAAACAAAAATTAAGGTTCAATATTCACAGAAAACTATGATGGTAGGAAAGACATAGCTCCTAGTTTTATGATAATAGATCTTTTACTGATTTTCAGTTGACATTCAGTTGGAGTGATTTTTCGCGGAGAGTCAGAATCAATTATCTAATTATTCTGTTGGCTCTGGGGCTCATGCTTTTGAAACCTTACTGAAAGTATTTATAGCATTCGTACCTTCACATTCATCTCCGTCTCACTGAATTCCTTTTATGTGATATAAACTCAGGCTCATCTGTTCATAACTTTGACATTCAAATGGCATTTTCACCAAGGTTAACATAATCACCTCTAATGTAATTTATATAGATAAGATGAAAATTACACTTTAAAGCAAATACTAACCAGTGGACAAAGTCACGTACGGTACCATAGTAACTGCAGGTAAGATGTTTGTTGGCACAAGCAACTGTCTTTGCTATAAAAGGAAACATTTTTGAAAGTTTTTTCTGTTGTATGCACAATCCAGATTTAGATCTGCTAGTATCACCTAATAGTTTTGCTAAATATGACTTCCAGTAGTTTTTAATGCAGCTTTAAAACGCTGAGTCTCCTGTTCACATAGACTCATTTTCTTTCTATAATATATTGTCTCATGTACTGCCGAAAAATGTGTGGGAAAATAGGGGAGGGGGCTTAAACTGCAACATATTCAATTAACTAGCAAATCAACAGACAAGATGGTGTTTTTCTGTCATTTGATTCTATTTATTTCACACAGACTGTATAACTGTATAACTGTTTTATTCTGTAAGCTGTAATTAAATCCATCATTATACAAATATGCATTATTTGCATACAGTATTTCCTAAAAAATGTTGTAAATGACTTCAATTTCATGGTTTGTGGAGTGTAATTATCCACCAATTACAACTAAAAGCAGTGAAACATTGTAGATTTGAAATAATTTGTAACACAGACATTTTAAATATTTGTGCAACTTATGCAGTTGTGCACTTCTGAAATGTCATCTACGACCCATCTGCAGTCAGTCAGTGAGAGGAATAAACTAGCTGATACGGTATCTGAATTAAAGGGTCACTGCTGAATTAGAACTGAGAATCCTCTACTGGCTACACTTAGAGTGAGCTCACCAAGGACAGGTACCAGGTACATTCCATTGTTGATAATGGGATCTCAGGACAGCAAAAAAGTGCATCAAGAAGTGGCCTGGAACCTCTCACTATATCATTTACAAAGCAAGCATAATGGTTTACTTGTCTGTTCAGATTATGCAAAACTTGTACTGGAGTAATCATGTGGGCACTCATAATTTCTCTTTGCTAAGGCACCAACCAGATCAAGAAACATCTCGCTACAGTCATTCCGTTAAATGCATTGCTGTGTAAGTAGTTAGTAGGTACAAATTTAGACTAAGGATGAACGATGCACTTTTAGATCAGAAGAGCTGTATAATTCAAGCGAGAAGCAAAGATAATAGTCTACACACTGGATGAGTTAGTGTGCATATGTGTGCATGTATGTACGTATGTATGTGTGTGTCAGCCAGCATGCAAGAATTGTACGGCTCATTTTTGACTGCAGTCTTTTGACTCTTAACTTAATAAATATGAACAAATACATATTTATTTTATTTATTTATTTATTTATTTAACATTTGATTTACCGGGTGATTGTCCGGCTGGGCTGGAAGCCCATTTTCAGCAGAGACCTGTGGAGAAAAGCTCCATGCAAAAACATCAATTCACAGTTATACAGAGAAAATGTGTCAAAACAAATATACAAGTAAAATATAGAAGACAAGAAGCATCAGGTAGGAGTTGCAAGTATAATAAAATGCATCATCATTATGTGTAAAATGCTGGCTACTCTGGAACAACATTGGGCGAAGACAAGTATACCCAGCGTATGAGATAAGAGAAACTGACTGCCAAAGTTGGTAAACATAATGTGGTGGACCCATTGTTAGTGGTAGGAAGTACTGTAGAATCTCTAGTCTAGGTTAGTGCAAGGACAGAGCCAGTGGTTGGAAAAGTATTCTCGGAGACATTGCTTGAATATGGAGGTGTCAATCTTGAGGATGTGCTGAGGTAATTGGCTCCAAGACTTAGAAATTTTGTTGGGGTCCAGTGTGTCCCCAAAACTGTTTATTGATTTGGTTACTTTTAGCAGAAGTTTATTGGTGGAATGTAGTTCTCTGAAGTGTGAGTTAGCTTGGATTAAATTGTTTAGGTCAGGGAAGATATATGGTTTGTTTAGAAGTGTGTGTGCAAAAGTGAGTTGGTTTAGTTGAAGTAAGTTAAGTTTTTTAGAGCTAGGCAGTATTGATCCCTATAACGTTGGTCGCAAATTTGGCTGTTTTATTGCAGCAAGACTAATAGTTAAGATCTGTTTTATGTAAGTTGGTGAAGATTTGTGAAGAGTAGAGAAGGGTGGAGAGAAGAAATGACCTGGCAGTGGCAAATCTGGAGGTGCTGGTAAGATAGCGTTTGGCTCTACAGAGTTGGCCTAATTTTATATGTACTTTTTTATGGTTATAGCTGTGTGTTTTTCAAGTTTTAGTTGTTTGTTGATTTTGGCGCCAAGTAGTTTGGCATGTTCAACTGGTTCCGTAGCTGTTTGATTGGATGAAAAGGTGGTGAGTGGAGGAGTTTTGTAAGTAATCTTGTTTTTGGAGAAGACCATGAGTTTAGTTATTTTAGGGTGAGGTTGAGTTAATTTTGAACTAGGTAGGTTTCCATGTCTAACAGAGATTTTTGTGTTTTTTCCTCAAGTTCGAGGGTAGTGGTGGCAGAGCATATAAGAGTGGCATTATCTGCGTACTGGATTATGTTGGCATACTTGGTGGCAGTAAAAAGGTCATTTGTAAATATGGTGAAAAGAAGAGGACCTAACATGGAACCTTGAGGCACTCCTGCAGAGATAAGCAAGGGGGGGGGGGGGCGAGGTTGTTGTACTACTTGGTGGACTGTTGTCTATTGGAGAGGTAACTAAGGAACCAGTGAAGGGAAGAAGAACTTAAGTAGTATGAAGCTAGTTTAAGAAGTTTTTGATGGAAGACAGTGTCAAATGCCTTTGTCATGTCCAAAAATACTGAGGAGATGAGACGGACACTATTTTTAAGTTTATTGTGTTGGTGAAACTGTCCAAAGCAGTACAGGTAATCAGGTAGTTGACGGTGGATGCATTTTTCTAAGATTTTAGCTTGAGGAGAGCAATATCACAGTAGTTAGTGAGGTCAGTGGAAGTGCCACCTTTATGGTGAGGTATGATACGTGAGACTATCCAGATAGTGGGGATGTACATCTTAAAGACGGAATAATTAATGAGAATAGATACAGGATAGTAGATAGAGGGTGCAGCTAGCTTTAGGTATTCATTTGGGTGAAGGTCAGCAGCAGGGGAAGAGGGTTTAAGCTTTGTGAGAAGTATTTTGATGTAGCTATTCTGAAGTGGTGATATATGGTTAGGGGAGTTGATGGGATGCAGAATGGTTAGTGGTACATTGGAGTTATTTTGTATGAGGGATGTTATAGAGTTGATTAAGTGTGAGTTGAATTGTGAGGCTAAGCTATCTGAGAAATTTGAGGTGGAGGGGGGTGGAGTGGAAGATTTGGCAGGCTTAATGAGGTGGTTTATGCTGTGTCAGAATTTAGAGGGCCTGTGTGTATATTTTGCTGAGATTTAAGGAAAAAAGATTTTTTTGTCAAGTATAATCTGTTTTTTAGCTTGGTTCCATAGCTGTTTATATTCTAGCAGGTCTGCTGGGTTTTTTGTTAGGTGGTAGGTTGACCAAGCTTTGTCTCATTGCTTTAACAAGGCTTTGGAGTTGCTTGTTAGGCATGGTTAATGTTTGAATTTGGTATGAATTTTCCTAATGGGGGCCCAGGCTCTTGAGTATAGTCAGGAATGTTTCACTGAAGCATTGGACTGCAAGATTGAGCTGGAGGGTTTTGACAGAATGACAGTCATACTACTGGAGAAGAGAGTTAAATAATGCAGGAGAGAAGTTTTTTGTTGCGAATGAGTTTGAATATGATGTTATTGGGGGAGTGAAATTTTTTCACTAGGGATGAAGGTTGGTGTATGGTCGCTAAGGGTGTCAGGAAGGCAGCCAGCATTATAATTGGAAGTAGAATTTTTTATAAGAATCCAGTCGAGGATGGATTACTTGTTAGCATGTTTGTCAATGCGGGTTGGTGAGTGAATAGTTTGGGTGGGATTATAGAGGTTAATGAAGTTAGAAGGGTTTTCAGATGACCATGTAAGCCAGTCTAGGTTGAAGTCACCAAGGAAAATGGTTTCCTGGGTAAATTTAGTGGATAATCCAGTACAGGAGGTGTTCTATTATGGATAATTTGTTTCCTGTTGCTCTGATGGTTAGAGTCTTGTGGGTGTGGATTCTGAGGTGTGCTACTAAAAGTTCTAAGTTGGGGAGGTCTGGGGAGGTACAGCTGACTCATTCCAGGTTGAGGGTGTCTTTGGATAAGATAGCTACACCCCCACCATGTTTTTTTAGTTCTGCCAAAGCAGATGATATTGTAACTGGTGGGTAAGATGACTTGATCATCAGTATGTGGTTTGAGCCACGTTTCCGTTATGATAGCGATGTCTGGGGAGTAGAATTCTAAGGCATCCTGGAATTCATGAATTTTATTAAGTATACTTCTCAGGTTGAAATTAATTATGAATAGATCAGTTTTATTGGTTTAATATAAAGTGTATTGGTGGAGTTGTGGTTCCTAGGTAGGGAAGAAATGTGGTAAATTTGTGGTAAGGGGGCCTGGGTTTGGGTGGATGTCTTCACCCAACTTGATATTAGTTAGAGAGTAAAGTAATACATTAGATATTACTTTTCAAGCAGCAGAACGTATTTGAGGAAGGGGGAAGCAGGTGGTTGGGAGGGGACATATCTAAAAGTTGTGAGAAGTGAAGTATTTGTTGTGAAAAAGGTGAGGACAGATAGTAATATCTGAGTTAGTCAGGCTGGAGTTAGAATGCAGGGAAAGAGTAGGAGGCAGGTAGTGAGTAATGCAGAGTGAAGTATCGGAGGTAGGTGTGTATGCTTGTAGTAGGATGCAAAGTACGTAGGACAGAGAAAATATGTGGTGAGCAGCAGGCATTGTAGAATAAATAGCCACTTACTCTCCGTTCTTCGCACACATTCTTACTTTTATCCATTTGTATCCCCTGGATTCTTCTCTAAATAAACCATAAGCATGCTTTTCAATTCCTGTTTGTATTACACTAACATGCATTTAATTTCTCTATAAACTGTCTAAAAGTTCTGCAAATATTAAATTGTCATATAACTTGTACCTATTCTTAACCAATATTTTGGGTTCCTATTACCGCGATCGAAAATCCCTTTAGGCGAATACGAAGACGTCAAACCATATTGCGCGAAGTACGTAAACCCCGAACGTCCAAAACCATGAATTTCGAAATGTCGATTTGTTTTGGTTGGCCCGTCTGTGGTATAGCTCCGTAAGGTAAGTGTACGATAGATAGGATTTTAGTGTTAGGATTTGGGTTAAGGTAAGTGCATAGATAGGTAATGTATGTAAGAGTTAGTGTAGTGTTAGGTGTAGGGTTTTTTAAGTGTATGTATGTGTATTATTTATTTTGTTTAGGTGTATGTCTCTAGGGAATGTGTGTGGTAGTTACGGACCTTAGAGTTAGGGAGGGGTTAAGGAGAGTGCATAGATAGTTGTGTTTGTGGGGTTTAGTGTAGTGTTGGAGGTAGGGTTTTGGTGCTTTAGTTTAGGTTAGAAGTAGGGTTTGGTTAGTGTATGTATGTGATTTATTTATTTTGTTTAGCTAGGTAGTATGTAGCAGGTGGTGGGGTTGGCCGACTATGACAGTTCGATATTTTTTTTTTCGTGGTTTAGTGCATTCAGGATTTTCGTGGTTCACAGTATAGGGGTCGATGTTTCGGTATTCGCGCATAGGATTTTTCGCTGTGGTAATATAGACCCCAATATTTTCATATTACATCTAATTTAGTATAACTATTTAAACTGTAGTTGTTTTTCTTATTTTTAATAATTGCAAAATTATTATTCTTAAAATGTTTTGAACTACTTTTGAGCTTTTCTCCTCGGGCCTCCACTGTAAATGGGTTCTGACCCAGTCAGACTTTCCCAGTAATCAAATATCAACAAATAAATAAATGTCCTGCAGCTGGTCCTTAAAGAACCATTGTGTCAGTTTGGCTGCATGTCTTTTACTATCAAATGGGAACAAAGTTGCCCTCTTTATAAAACTGAAGACCCAAGTGGTATGGATGCATGCTGATAGTCCAGTGATCCTAAGCTATTATACCAGCCAAACTCCTTAGCCAGCCCAATGCAACAAAGAGATGCTAACCTTCTTTTTAAGTCATGAGCACGACATTGCACCCTACACATTTTCTCTGAGGCTCTTCTTCCTTGTCTCTTATTTATGACAAGGCAGGTATCTACCCCAAGAGTTTCTAACATCTGGACCAAAATCCAATGTGCAAGCAAACATTTTTGAACTGTGAAAGCAGGCCTTCCTACAGTTTACATATAAAGATATTTGCTTCATACAAGTAAGTGTCTATTCTGTTCAGATACTGTACATAATTGTGCCGTCCATTGTAACTGTGTGTCAGTAGCAGATTTGTTACCCTTTGTTTTGTTTAGTTGCTTCTTTGTTAGGTTCAGTCTGGTAGAGCCACACACCTGGTCATTGTCGTTCATACTGCAAACGGTTTTAAGAGTTGTATTATTCTATGACTGCTGATATTTACACTCTGTCAGATATTGCTTGTTGCAGGTTGAGTAGGATTTTCATTGAAGCTGTATGTCTTGGATAAGAGTAAAAATGTAAACTTCTGTTTTTTACACCTTCCTTTTTGTTTAAGATTTGTGGGACCTTGTAGGTGGTATCTGAGGTGATATGTAGGCAGGTTGTGTATATTAGGGGTCGTAGCCTCCATGCAAAAAAAAAGCCTATTTTGCATTGCATTGCAATAGTTTATTGTACAATTTGTTGAACTTGACATGATTTCACACTTCAGATGTTTTATTTACAATGTCTTGAACAAGAGAGATGTGATACTTAAATCACGAATCCACTTGGTCCTGTAAAGTATTTTTTGTTAGTGTTGTTAACACCAGCATATATCACATAGCCTGCAATTATTCAGCCAGTTCAGTAGTATAGCCATTTACTGTTATTATTTATTTACAATTACAGTACAAGATTGCCTTGTGACATTGTTACCAGGTTTATAATACAGTAACTAATCTTTATATTAGTAGGAAGGCTGTTGGCAGTAGACAAGGGTTGTTACCACTAGTGAGTACGTCTGCCCTTTAACTGTAGGGCAGAGCATGCTGTGAAAAAGGGGGAATATCAGGCCAACGGTGTTCAGTTAAATATTACATTTTATGTGCTAGTACAGCTGCCGGTGCTATAGTGGAGAATCCTGGGAGTCTAACTGTGATCCAGAAGACTCAGGGTTGAGCTTTAGCCCTAGTCCCAGGAGGAGAATTCTGGGAAAAGGTGGAAATGAGCATCTTCAGCCATTCAGCCTTTGCATCCAGCACAGTGGCATAGTGGTTAGTGTTGCTGCCTCACAGCAAGAGATTCCTCAGTTTGATTCTCGGTTGGGGCGCTTTCTTTGTAGAGTCTGCATGTCCTCCCTGCATTCGTGTTGGTTTCCTCTGGGTGCTCCAGTTTCTTCCCACATTCTAAAGACCTGCGTCTAGAGTGTTTTTGCCTAGACCTCCAATGAAAATGAGCTGTGTCCCAGTCAGACGTTCCCAATAATCAAATGTTAAATAAAATATGTGCACTTTTTTTTTATTTAATATATATTTTTTTTTTAACTATGGTAGAGCGTTGATCCTTCTGGATCACTTTCAGGCTCTGCCAGAGGATAAAAGACATTACAAAAAATTTTCCAGATAGAACTATCAAACAAAAAATAAATAATTATTCATAATTAAATAAAAATACTGTAAGTATCATTACTGAAATATAATCAGATAATTGTAATAAGTTAAGTGTTTCAGGATGTAGTAATAAATAAGAACAGCACACGATCATTTGACAATTACCAAGGCTGCCTCATAGTACTTGGTTCTTCGGTTCATTTCTCAGTTGGGGTGTCTTTTGTGTGGAGTCGATTATCTCCCAGTGTCCACAGGGATCATAGCAAGGTGTTTCAGATTCCTTACAAATCCAAAATATATGTAGTAGGTGAATCAGTGTTCTAAATTGTGTGCTGGCCATTTGGTGAGTGTGTATGCATCCTGCAATGGGCTGGTGCCACTTCCAAGATTAATTTAATTGAATTGCGTGTGTGTGTGGTTTGTGTGTGTGTGTGTGTGTGTGTGTGTGTGTGTGTGTGTGTGTGTGTGTGTGTGTGTGTCAGCTGAGTAGCTGGACAGGGTCTAGTTTCTCTGTAACCATACATGGGATTAAGCAGGTAGTCACAAAATGAGCTGATTATATTACATTTGACACAGTATCACAATTTCTACTACGATAAAAATGTCCTTCAGTAGGCCTGTCTCACCTCTCTCTCTCTCTCTCTCTCTCTTGGCTTCAAAGTTGCCTATCGCACAGGCATCGAGCTGTCAAGTGACAAACTCAGTATTTGTCATTTCTCCCTGTCAAAGCAGGTGTTCCATAGGGACCTATCATTGGACCTTTGTTTAATGTTTTTATAACAATAGCCTCTCAGCAACTAAACACGCTCGCCAATTACAATATGCTGATGACTCCATATTGGTCTGTTCTTGCCCTACCTTGCAAAAAATTACAAAATCTGACTGACAAAGCCTTTTCCTCTATCAAAAATTGGTTAGAGAATTCATAACTTTTACTCATCCCAAAAAACACAAGCTAGTCCTCTTAACTGCCAATATGTACCGCCATATTAAAATGACATCATCCAAAAATGCAAAGATTAAACTAGTCACTCATACAAACTTCTTGGTGTCACTGTACTTGATAACTTAAAATTTCACCCACACAACCAAACAGCAATAAAACTAGCACTAATGGTTAGGCTTATATAGGGCAAAGCCATACCTTACAAACAAAGCCTGAGACGGTCAGAAAAAGCTTTTATTGCCTATGCTATTGTATGTCTCTCAAGTTTTCACAAATACAACAGTAGTCCAGAAAACCAAACATGAATAATGCTGTAATAAAATTGCAAAATTCACTTCAAACTCTCCATATCACACACACCACTGTCAAGTACTCAAAACCCTAAAATGGATCAAACTAACCAACATTGTTCACCAATCTTAACTTTTAACCATTCGTAACTTAGTATACAAACCAAACAAATTTCACACTCATTCAGGAGCCTCTACACCCTCAACATAAATCTGTACTCACTGTAAGTAATTCTCAAAATGCAGCAGGGATGCACTATACTCTAGTTATGTCTTTAAGCAATGGAGCCTAACGTAGCCGGCTTTAGGCACCAGCAAACCCTGGAGTCACTGGGGCCCCCTGTTCCTGGGGTGCCACCAACCACAAGAAATTCTCTTATCTTGATATTTTGTAACACATTTGTCAAACCAACAAAAGCTAGTACAGCAATCTTGTGAACTTAATAAAGCAGCTGGGTAATAACTTTTAATTTATATCTCCTTTCAAATTCAAATATATCTCTGGTTATATTATCACGTAACAGGGTTCACAATTCCATTAAATGTTTTACCATTGACATAGGGTCCTTCACTTAGTTAAACCCTGCTGGTGAACATTCTTTTCACCAACAACAACAAGAAATTAACAACACAGCCATCTTTAGGTACCTGCAATACCTGTGACTGCGGGGGGGGGGCCCACAGAAGCTGTTGCTGGTTGGAGAAAATGAAGGGAAAAAGTGCATTAATTTCCTTATTATGAGCTCTTTTTCCTGATCAGGGTTGTGTCATAACCCTAATAGGATAAAAATAATGGCAAACATGAGCAAGGAAGGCACTCGACAGATGAACAACCCCGAGCAAACCTTGGGTTTTAAGAAGAGCAGATGTCTCCAGTTTATAGGGATGGTTTTCTCATTCTGGAAGTTTTATAAATACTGGCAGAACACCCGATATTGTAACTCTCAACTTCTTTGCTGAAGACTTCAGCCAGTACAATAAATAGCAGAACAAAGGCTCAAAATCAGAAACGTATCTTAAATATTATTCTAATTCACTTAAAAAGTTAATACCTTTTGCATCAACATGCATTATTTAGACAAGAGCTATAAAACTTTGTCTGAATTTATTGATTGCCTGTAATTCTCAATGATTTATCAGCAAATCAAACTTTTTTTGATGGACAGAGCAAAATTATGAGCAAAGTATGTGAAATCAGGGACAGTGAAAGGTATGCATTACTCCTCAGTGAGGTAAATAATGTGATTTACTTTTGCTGCAGCAGTCAGCAGTCACTGATCTGGTGTGGCAGTACCGGTATTGCACAATGTGTTGATATTTGCTGAAATAAGTATGAAACTGGTATTGTTATGGCTTATGCTTGTGTGTGTCTAAAAATAGCACTGATTTTTGTCTGTGCACATACCAAATAATGCCAGAACATAAACATTATTCTACTGGATATCAGGAAAAATGCAGATAACAAGTAATTTTATTTATTTATTTAACATTTGTTAACTGGGAAAGTCTGACTGGGTAAGAAATTTATTTTCAGAGGAGGCCCAGGCAGAAAAGCTCCACAATAGCAAAACATCAAAAATATACAGAGCATTATATTTCATTTTCAAAGGATAAAATATATCGCAGAACATTCAGACACTTAGATCTTCTAGAAGTTTAGTGGCCTCCACGCCCCAGACTGTATAAATGGATTCAGGGGGCTCCCTTGATCATCCTTGACTGTATGGGACCCCACAAAAGCTGTTGTTGGTTGGAGAAAAAAATGCATTAATTGCCTGATTATACTCTTAAACCTGTATAGGGCTATGATATGAGCATGTTAGGATAAAGCTGATAATGATCTCTGCTCTGATATTCTAAAACCAGCCCTGCTCAGATGTGTGTGTTTACAGACAGCTGCTGTGGGTTATATGGGGGTGCTGGAGATTGTCTGATTATTCTTTCTTTAATTTTTGTCATAGTCAAACTTTAGAGGTATGCACAGGAGGTCATTATAGCTTGTGTTTGGGTTGACGACAGTGTGGTCATTGTTACTTTTCTCACAGACCTCAGAGGTGTACAAAGGTTATTCTAGCTTATATAGGGGCAGTTATACTGTCGAGGAGTAACAAAGTAGAAGACATTACAGTAATTATTATTTTTTCTCACTTTGCTCAGAATTACCTTAATCATAATTTCTGTTCAAGCCATCATTGATGAAAAGATTGTGTGAAAAGAAACTAAAAAATACTTTAAAATGCAGTTCAGAGCATACAGAAAGTTACGGCTTATTGAAAAAGCTGAAGAGTAAAGCAAAATGTGAGAAAAGGAAGAAAAAAATTTATGTGCACGGTGTGGGGACCCCAAGATGGGAAGATGCATAGGGGAAGCAGTGTGGGGACCCCAAGATGGCAGGAAACATAGGGAAGGGTCAAGAGAGGGTGTGTAGGGACCGAAACAGTAGTAGGCCTAAGGCTCCATTTCACATAAGTCAAGACCTGTGCATGGAGTTGTTTTAATGTATCACTTTTGCAACTAAATGCCAGCAACTATAAATGTCCCTGTCTGTGGTACACAGGCCTGTTGTAATGTAAGAGCATTGCAGCTACAGGTTCGTCTGTATGTACTACTGCCTCTGTGAGATGGGCCAACATAGTGTGGTATACATCTGTTGTAAGAGCATTGCAGCTACAGGTTAGTCTGTATGTACTACTCCCTCTATGAGATGGGCCAACATAGTATGGTAC
>NC_056748.1:1074751667-1074804167 GCF_019279795.1 Protopterus annectens
TCTGGCGATATTGTTAGAGGAGGTAGCTAGCTTGTTAAGGTTGTGTTTTGATAGGTTGGCATGCCGAGGTAGCTGAGCATATTAGTGTGGAGTCATCAGCATATTGGATACATGTTGCTTGAGGAATGATTAGAGTAAGATCATTGATGAAAATTGAGAAAGGGCGAGGGCCCAGGATAGAACCTTGGGGGACTCCCAGGGTAAGAGGAAGGTGAGAGGATAGATTATTTTCCCAAAGCACAGCCTGTTGCCTATTTTCAAGGTAGGATTTAAACCATTGTAAAGCCTGTGTATCTAGAGAGAGAGACTTAAGTATGTTCAAGAGCAGTTGATGGTTGACCATATCAAAGGCTTTTGAAAGGTCAATAAAGAGTGCTGAGGATAGAGTGTTGTTGTTTTGGTTATTGTTAATACAGTCGGAAAAGAATAAGAGGGCTGTGGTGGTACTATGGTGAGGCCTAAAGCCATGCTGACAGTTAGCAAGTAAGTTATTTTTCAATAGGTGGTCTAGTAGTTGGCGGTGGATAGATTTTTCCATAATTTTGGCTAAAGGAGAGAGTAGAGCTATTCTGCGGTAGTTAGAGAGTTCATGTGAGTTGCCCCCTTTGTGCAGTGGGATAATGTGGGAGACTTTCCAGATCGATGGGATTGTTTCTTCAGTAATGGTTCTATTTATAAGGATGGAACTAGGAAAGGCTACTACAGCTGCAGCTTTCTGTAGATATTCTGCTGGTAAAAGGTCAGCTGAAGGGGTACAAGGTTTTAGTTTAAGAAGAAGAGTGCAGATAAGGGATGTAGGGACTGGTTGTAAATTAAATGAGGGGGTTAAAGTAGTCAAGGAGGATGACAAATTGGAACTAACAGGAGGTAGTGACTTGGCAAGACTTTGGACTGCATCAGTAAACAAGGTATTAAAGGCATTTGCTATATGATTTGGAGTTTCATAGGTGGATCCTGTTGGGGTGGGAGTTTCAGACTGACCTGGGTAGAGGAGTCTGTTAATGCCTGCCCAGAACCTTTGAGGTTTGTATTGATGGGTTTGCTGGTTGTTGTAGTAGAAGTTTCTTTTATCTAGAAGTATGGGTTTTTGGTAGCATTTCTTAGCTGTCTAAATGTTAGATGATCAGCTGGGTTTTTAGTTGTTCTCCATTTGGTCCAGGTTTTATTTCTTAGTATAATTTTGTGCCTTGTCTCTTTTGTTAGCCATGGAACAGTTTTGGTCCTATTTCTCATTGAGTGGGATGGGGCATGACAGTCCAGGATTTCTAAGAATTTGATATTAAAGTAGGATACTGCCTCGTCTAATTGGAGATGTCTTAGGGGTGACCAGTCGCATGCTTTCAGTTCAGTTTGGAAGTTAATAGGTTTAACGTTTTTGTTGGTTCGAATGGTTTTATATAAGGCTGGTTTATGAGCATTGATCTTTTGCCTGGTTATCTAGGTCAGTGAGTGGTCACTGACATCATCAGGAAGGATTCCTGCTTCATAGGAGAGGGGATGACTATTTATCAGTATCCAGTCAGGAGTAGTTTTTTTGTTATTAGGTTTATGGATCCAGGTGGGGAAGGTTATAGTTTGGGAAAAACAGTAGAGGTTTATGTGGGTAGTCTGGTTTGCTGAGATGCAGGTACTCCAATCAATATTAAAGCCACCCAGGATAATGGTTTCTTGTGGGTAGTTAGTTGAAAGCCAGAAAAGAATATGTTCTAGGGTGTTTATATTTTTACCTGGAGGGATGTAGGTGCATATTATATAGATAGATTTATAGGTGTTGATTTGGAATTTAGAGATAAGGATTTCAGCGCTGCTAATAGAAGGTGGTTGAACATTTATAGGTGTAGCTTGCAACTCTGTCTTATATAATATTGCTACACCCTACCCTTTTTGGTTGTTTTATATATATATATATATATATATATATATATATATATATATATATATATATATATATATATATACACACATACCTATGTACTTTTTTGATGGACCTTAACCAAACCCTTATCACCTGAATCACAGACTGTGATTTATCTCTCACTTCCATGAAAACCAGGCACAATACAGGAAATGTTTTAGCTCCCCTGAGGTGCTACAAGTTAAAGTTCAAGAGTGAAAAATGTTTGACGGCTTTAAAAGCTTTTAGACACTTCATTCTCTCACATACTACAGGCAGAAGAAAACTGACTGCTTATCAACTGACAGCTTTCAAAGCTGCCCGTAGGTTTCCATTGCAGTTCTGTGGTGCAGCCTTCTGTTTGGCACCATGAACCTCACTAATAATGAGATCCATGCATGAAACTTGATAGGTAGGCTCATATGTATGTGCTTCATTAATAATAAGGCCTGTACATCATTTGGGTTATAACTTGACTCGTGCATATGACCTTATGTCATGTTTGTTACAAACATGTACATACATACGAGTCTTGCTAACAATATAGAGGGTTATGACTGGGTCTCCAATATAACCAGTTTATTATGTGTTCAAGACAAAAATGCTAAGAAATTTGCCTTGAAAGAAAAGCTTAAGACATTATTCTTGGACCTATGTGCAGAACACACTAAGCTGGTTGCGAGTGACACATGATCCTGATTCTTTGTAGTGCATGGAACTTTCCATGTACCACCTGTGTAAAAGTATGAAGTATTTTACCGTCTTCCAAAGCTTTTGAAAGCCAGTAAAGCACTTAGCGCTGTCAAGGAGATTATAAGCAGAACTAAAGTACACCAATAAAGTACTAATAGCTTTAGAAGGCGTTAAATACTTTTTGTTTGCTAGTGAGGCAAAGCAAATTATCTAACAGATTTCAACATCTATTTTATCCTCTGCTTGAGTTTTTTGCCAGCGAGCACTATCTGCTGTTAGTTGCTAGTCTGAGACATGATCTTAACAGCAGTTCAGTGTTCTTAATGAGCTTTTATTAACGCCCCCAGTGCTGTTATGATTGAGTTGCACATTTGGGATAGCCTTAACAAGTTTATCACTTTCCAAATTTTAAAGAAATATGGTACTCCATGCACTATCAAGCTTATTAGGGATAAATTCATGTATATGTTAATTACTATAACAAGGTTATATATTCTAGATTTCAGATCATAATCAGCGTACACGCCATCTGTTAACATGAATGTTTACAATTAAAACCAAAATGTTAATGTCAGGTAATGGCCACTTGGCCATTATAGTTTGCCCATTTCACTAACTAATAGATGCAAATTCTCCTTAGTCAGCATTTATTTTTGGTTTACCCCTCATAAAAACTATAGCCCGTCTTTTCCATGTGTTCTTGAAACACGTTGCTGTCTTTAATCCTGACACTTGTTTGAAAAGGCTTTTCTAGTCATCTGCTACCCTCCTTTGGAAAAATGCTTTTACACAGCTCCCTTGAGTCATCCAACTTTTGTTCAAGCTGCACCCTCTTGTTTTCAGACATATCTTTTTTGAAAGATCAATAAACCAAAAAATGGTAATACCTTTACAGAGAAGTGTGATGGTGGTAGGATAGGTCAAAATAGCCACTGTCTGAAATGACATTTGGAGAAGTCTGCTAGAAACCCTGAGCATGTTGTTGAAACAAACCATTTTTCTTTACTTTCCGGATGCTAATTGATATACTGTTCTAGCTTGGCGGTGCACCTTCTGTCCTTTCTGTTATTGCAATTGAAAATACACGTCACCTTAGCTTAAGAGCTGGTTGACCTGTAAATATAGGAGGTTAGTGGTTGGCTGCTATTTTCACGTTCTGTTTCAGAAAAGAGCAATCTTTTAATTTTAATGTGTTTAAAATAAACATATTAAGTGGCAAGACGGTGTGTGCCTTGATGGTAGCCATTTCTCCCTTTAGAAAGATAATTGATGTTCTCAAACATCTGATAAGGAAATAAGACAAATATTTTATTACCATCTGTAAGCAGTTGTGTGTTAGAACATACTCTAGTCTAAAGATGAAAACATTTCTTTCTTGTGTCTGGAATCAGATGATTATAAAGTCTGTTAAAGTCTATACCAAATCTTAAGCCATAGTTAGAGTGAGTATTTTAAAGGAAAGAATGAGGTCAGACAAAATAACAAAGTATTTAAGACTAGATTCCTGGTTTATAAGTAACCAGCAATCAGGGTCCTTAATGGTCAAGGGCTCTACCTGCTGCAATGTTTGTAGGACCTTTGGGACAATGCTAGGCAAGGAATCACAGGAATCATAATAGGACTAGTCATATGCAGCGTTAGAGACACACTTTTACACTGTTGCCACCTTAAGTACGTAATAATGCTAGAGATCTGGTTAACAGTAAGTAAATTTATATTCAAAGGTATTATTCCTGCAAGTCTAAGTTTGTTGTTTGTTTAGCTATCTGCTTAGCCTGTTCCACTTATTATGTGGGCAGGATGACGATAGAGTTAAACAGAAGGATATATGAGCACCTACATGTTATTGAGGCTAGAGATATTAATAATGTCCACGGTAAGCATTATTCCAACACTAGTTGTAAAGATTCCCCTAAGTTTTAGTTTTGGATAGTGTTTATGATTTTTTTAAGTAGATTAGATGCTGATGATGGATTAGACTGGTGGGAATATTGTTGGCAATTAAGATTGGATACAAACAACCCTCCAGGTTTAAATGACAGAGAATTTAAAAAATTTTCTGAAGAGGAGAAGGCTGAAGCATTAATGCAGGCAGAAGTAGTTACATCATCAAATTGATGTGGCAGTGCTTTTAACTGCTTAATATGTGTGAGACTTTTTAATTAGTTAATATATAAAATGTGCTGTGTTTTGGGGATCCATTCAGTCTGAAGACGTCTTATGGTAGATGAAAGCTCTTACTGAATGTGTTGTTTCTTTTGAATAAAATTGTGTTTTGTGTTTTTCTTTGGCCATTTTTGGGGTCATTTTGTTTGTTAGTTATTAGTTTGTTTATATGACCTGTTTTCTGTTTTATTTTCATACTTAATAATTCTCACCTTCAACAATGTATTAGTTTAAGGGTGTGCACACTTATGCAACCGGTTTATTGTACATTTTTTTATTTTTTATATTTTTCCCCTAACAGATTTCTTTGTTTTTCAATTGAATTGTGCCAGTTATAGGTCACATTAAAGGCGGGAAAAGCTTTGAAATGATTTAGTGTGGTCTCATTTTTTTATATCACAAAAACTTGGCATTTTAACAGGGGTGTGTGCACTTTTATATCCACTGTATTCATATATATATATATATATATATATATATATATATGTATATATATTTATATATATATATATATATATATATATATATATATATATATATATATATATATATATATATGTGTGTGTGTGTGTGTGTGTATGTGTGTGTGCAGAATTAAGATCTAAGACTTGTTTGAAAAACGTCAGAAACAAAAATGCTTCAACATATCACCGACACATCTTTGCCAATAAAATAATAATTTGATGAGATGAGTTTAAATGAATAAGAAAATCACATTCTGTATTTTAGAAAGTAAAAGGGTAGTGAATCCCTGCATGGGCTAAAACATTTGGAGCTGCCATTGTGCATTAGTGGTACGGGGGCACTCCTGGGGTAAACTGTCTATTACCCATGCATAGATCCAAGCCTCATTTGAATGCGGACAGGAATGAGTTTGTTTTTTGTGAATGGCTAGTCTGTTTTAGAGCAGTGGTATCCCCCTTGCAATATATACCTGGCCTTCCAAAGTGCTCGGTTGATGATGTAGAAGAAGTTTAGATCCCTGGTCTGAGTATTTCTGATGTCGTTTGACTTGCTAACGTGCAGTAGGTCCATCATTATTGAGTCAGTGGAAGCCCTTTATGCCAAACACAGGTCACCTGTTAATAGCATGCAGGTTAAAGAGTACAGTGATAATAATTTGTGGCAGTCCATGTATGACATATACACAGGTCACCTGTTAGTAGCATGGAGGTTAAAGAGTACAGTGATTAAGAATTTGATGCAGTTCATGTATGACATATTGTTTGGGCCTCTTGTATCCTTTTTTTGGAAGGTATTTTTGTGGGTATTCCATTCATGTTGTTTCATGTGTCTGGACAGATAACATGTAAAAGGGGAGCATATTATATCAGTGGTGGCCTAATGAGGGGTGGGTGAAGTAGGGGTTAATAGGATCATAGGAGGTTACTAGGCTGTTGACCCAGAGATGATTTTAAGCCTAGTCATATCACCCTAACGTAATACCATAGATACTCTAGTCAATACCCAGGATTGCATTTATTAATGACTGCCCATGTCCAACAGGGTTGTAGGGGCTATCCCTGGTGAGAATTTATGGTGCCCCATCTACTCATCCAGGTTCCTTTTGAAAATTGTCTCAGAAGTGCTCTGCTTCATGTGAGTTGGCAGCCTATTCTAAAGACGTGGCAGTCACTGGGAGACAAATCTGTCCTGACAGCACATCCTATTCAAGTCACAGGACATATTTAGGTCCCTGAAACAGGTAGGTCTAGTCACATTTGATTTATGGATGTGCAGCAAAATTTTTAGGTTTGGGTCAGAGATTGCTCTGCCAAGCATAAGGTTCCTCTAAGAAGTCTATACACTACTGAGTATAGTGACAGAGTCTTTAGGCGGTCTGTGTAAGGCTTGTACTGGAGGCCCTTGATCTTCTTAGTTAGAAACCTCTGTGGTCTCTTCAATTACTGAATTGCTGCAGGAGATTTATACGGTACATGCCAAAATGGGCATTATACTCAATTATGGGCCTGATTAGTGACGAGATTAGAGGGAGTTATAACCTCCTTTACTGTAGAGGTGATGCCTTTGCTAATAAAGTGTACAATGTAGAAAGCCTTCTTTACTACAGTAGACACATGGTGGTCAAAGTTAAGGTTGCAGTCTACTTGTGATCCTAGATCTGTCCATAGGTACATAGGATATTGTTGTTAATTTGGTAGTGTGAAGGGACATTGTTTTTACCAACGGGAATGATGATGCATTTCTTTGCATTCAGTTTGAGACTGTGACTAAGACACCAGTCGCTGGTCTGCATAAGACCCTCCTGAAGTATATTGACATAATCTGGGGACTCAATAATTGTACCCAGTTTGCAGTCATCCACAAACTTGGTCATACACAGTCCCCTAGTTTTGGCCTGAACTTCTGAGAAGTATATACCAAACAGTAGGGGGCCCCCGGCCCAGCACTGACCCTTGTGTCACCCCACTGGTGACAGGCCTGCTGGTTGATGTGGTGTCACCCATTTTGATAGTGTGTGACTGGTTTGTGAGCCAGTTGGCAACGCATCTTACACCAGAGGTTTACATTCTGTTTGCTATGTTTATCGGTAATGCCTGCGCGTGGGATTGTGTCAAAGGCCTTTGGCCAGTTGAGTTATGTTGTGTGCACAGATTTGCCCTTATCAATGGCCCTGGTCACATCTTTGAAGAAATCCACCAGGTTTAACAGGCAGGATCTGCCCTTGATGACACAGAATTGAGTCAGATCCAGGGTTTGTGGAGGGAAATAACTGTTGCTGTTCTCCATTCCACAGGAACAAAGCCAATAGTTAGGCTGTGATTGAATAGGGTGCTTAATGGTGATGTTAGTTCATGTTTTATTTGGTTTAGAAGGCAGCCTGGAATGTCGTCTGGTCCCATAGAGGCTGTGTTTTTTGCTTTAGACAAGACTTTAATGACCTGCTCTTCAGATATGTAGAGTGGGAGGGAAGCTTGGGGCAAGGTTTGTGATAAGTTTGGAGGGGATAAGGGAGTGAAATTTTTGCCATATCTGTCCACTAGCAGGTTTGCTATTTCTGCAGGATCAGTGTGTGTTACCATTAGTCACTAGTTTGCCAAATGCTTGGGTCCAAGCATTTAAGCTACGTGCGTAGCTGTAAAAGGCCTTATGATTATCCATGGCTGTGAATGCTAAGTTTTTCTCAAAGTTACCCTTAGACTATGACACGCCTAGATCTAGACGCAATTCTTTTGTTTATAACCTGCACAGTATAGGCATTATTACAGCCTACAGGTGACTTACCAATGACTAAAAAGTCACTTAGTAGTTTAAAGTGATAAGAGAGTTAAAAAGTAGTGTAGTGGACAAAATGAGGCAGAGTTTGGTCAAATAAATTGAGCTGTAACTAGATAATAAAATCTGGTTGCATATAATGCAATTGTTAAGGCATGGCACTAAATCTGGGAAATTTAAAAATATCTGCACATATTGTTTTGCACACTAGCAAGATTATGAGACTTGTTACCACAGGCAGATCTGACATGTTAGAAATGTGATTCAGAAGGACATGAGCATGTCTTTAGATGTTGCTAGTGGTTAAGTACATTTAAATTGGAGTTAAAATGAGTATTGAATGGAGTGCATAACAAGACATTGATGTTTACTAAATCACTTATGTTCTAGGGTATGATAACCTATTGGGTTTGGCAAAGAATGAATAGATAATAGCTTCATAGCAACAGTTACCAAAAAAGCAAATACTAGGATTTAGAAATCAAACATTAAGTAACAATAAAGATGTAATATCTATTATAAACTATGTGGAAAAAGAGGAAAGTAGAATTGCAAAACAAAAAATTATTTGTACAAATTTGCTTTCAGATGGCTACAATGCAGTCTGTGAAAGGAATTGTATTTCTGTGCTAAATAATGCATTGTGTTATGTATGAAAACTGTAGATGTTTGTGAACAAAGAGAATATGGTTTAGTAACTTGAATAGCCAGAAAATTGAAAGTTGGGGTTCTAAAGCAGCTAGGCTGAAACTTTGTGGGGACAGAACAGTAGAAGAGTGAATAGCTTGGATATAAAGCTTTGTGAAGATATCAACAGAATGATGCTTGTATACAGAAGATGGACTAAAGTACGATTTCCTATTCAATAATAATGAAGTCAAACTGATTATCTTTGTTTTGTTTTTTATTAAGTCTGTTCTCAAGGTTTCTATCATTTTTTTATATTTGTTGGTTAAAATGTAAAGTGACTTATTTTTACTAGGATACATGCCATTAATGTTTGAACAGTGCTATTGTGGAAAAATTTTTTTGATGAAAAATTACATTATGGGAATTGTCTACAAGGTGTCATGATGGCACACCAGTAATTGTTCATTTTCTATTTTATTGCACATTATTGCACATTGTTTACTTTAGAAATCATTGTGGACTAGGTTGAACGTGTATGTCATTGCTTCATGGTGATGAGATGTGACCAATTATCATTAGATAAAAAACAAGAAAATATTTATTTATTTATTTATTATTTGTTGACTGGGAAAGTCCAACTAGGACAGAGCTTATTTTCAGTGGAGGCCTGGGGAGAAATGCTCCAGACGCATGTCTTTGGAATGAAATAACTAATAAATCACCAGGATCTCAAGTTCTCCACAGCCAATCACTTCATTGTTTGTTAAGCACTTGAATTCTTGCCAGACTGCATCAGAACAAACATACAAAAAACCCAGCAGGTATATGAAACCAAGTTCAAATCTATCACAGACAATAAAAATACTTTACTATTTAAAATCATTCAGTGTTAAATTCCTTACATAAACCGAACCCCTTAAAGTCTAAAATACTCTGGGTATTCTAAACATTGTTGGAACAAAAGGGCAGATAATAAAATCTAATCTTAGTTGCCAGTGGAGTTTTTTCCTTGAGCAGATTTTTCCAGTTACCTCCCCTAGGGTCACATTTAATTTTTTCCAACACTAAAAATTTAAAACCCTTAACTTTGACAGCTACATGAGTGTTTTGCCAATGCATTTATCATCTCCTTTGTGTTTATATCCCGTATATCTTCATACATTCTCTTACGTAAGGCTCTGTTGGTTTTATCCATATAATATCCTATACATGTTTGGCATACCACTATATACACTACTCCCATAGAATTACAGTTAAAGCACCCTAAACTTTGGACCTTAAACTTAATATTCTCAATATAAAATTATTCCGCTTTTATGACATACGGACATTGTAAACATCTACCACACTTAAAAGTATCATGTTTTTTGTCACTGCGCATATCCCGTAACTAAATTTCACTTCTGTGCATTTAAAATGTTTTTTGATTGTATCTGCTTTATTTTCTGAAAAAAAAAATACTTGTTTCCTGCCTTTCTAAGCTAGTATAGTCCAGTTTTCAGGTTACTGCTGAATTCAGGGCTGTGTTACAAATCTCTGTGTTTGCCCATACCTTACTTAGATAGAAGGAAGTTTCTCTGTTCACCTGTGAGAGAGGGGAGCTTTGAGCAGCCTATCTGTACCTGGAGGAGTGGTTTCAGCCCAGAAATTATTAGTTTATTGGCCATTTTGGGCTACTTTCTATCTCTTTCATTTCCCTGCTATAAAAACTGCATTTGTCCCAGTTTTGTGCACCAGGCAGTGCCAGTTAGCTAGGATATAACTATTCCCGGCTCCACAAAGTCTCCTCTTCAAACTAGATAAACTTTCAACTTAAGCACTCAAGCCATTCATTTCTCAGCCCGGCACTTGCTCAAAACTCATACCAAGCACTTATAAACCCTAGCACTAGACCCTCCTATACTGTACAGAAAGACAAGGCCCTCTATTCGACCTTACCAGTCATTCAGTAAAACAGTTCACTATACCTATCTAGGCATGTCCAAAGGGCAGTTTCAGGTGTACTCTCCAGTCCAACTGGTGAATCTGGGCATTTTGAGGCAATGTTACAACTGCCTCATGTACACAGACAACCCCCTCTTCCTACCACCAAACACTAATACATGCGAGAGATTTAGTTATACAGCCAAACTAGAGGCCAAGCTCTCTCAACCCAAGACTGGACCAGGCAGTCAAGAGGAGAAGGGAATAACTTGCATCACACCACCAGTCTCACAAAGACCCAGTAAACCAGCACCGGTAAAAAACACACGTAAATACATGAAAACATACTCGGATGCTCTAAATAAAAATCTGCAAAAGCAACAGAGACCTCCAAAGCAGACATCCAGCAAACTCCACCCCTCCAACACAAACCATGAAACACATACTTCACAAAACGAGTGTGCCATGCAATCACAGCCCTCAAGGCAAAATAACATACCCAACATGCTAGTAGTAGGTGACTCTATAGTCAGGCACACTGACGTTCCACTCACTAGGCTGAGTAAGGAAAAGGTTACTGTTAGCTGCCTGTCGGGTGCCATGATCCGCCACATAACACAAGCACTCAGGTCACTTCAGAACAAGTACAAATATGACTCTGTCATTGTCCATGTTGGTGTGAATGACCTGAGCCGTACCTCCCTGGACTACATGAAAAGAGACATGGAAGAGCTCTCTGATCTCATAGCCCAGGCCGGTATGACCCTGACCTTGAGTAGCATCCTGCCCTCACCAAGAATGATACCATGTTATAAAGAAAAAATGATCAATTTCAACAATTGGCTAAGTTTCTGGTGTCATTAAAAGGGGATCCAGTGTCTGTCCACCTGGGATGACATGCTCGACAAGCCATGCTGCTTCACTAGAGACGGCTTGCACCTGTCACCCTTAGGCTTTCAAATACTGGCCAAGGCTCTTGCCACCCCCACCCCCCCATAGTGCCTTTTTTAGGCAAGGCTCAAAAGACAAACTCACTGCTGTAAATAGCACAAGTAACAAAAAACTGAGGGTAATGCTACTCAATGTCAGAAGTCTAAACCTCAAAATGCATGCACTCAAAGCACTCCTCAGTATGGAGAAAATCGTTTTATGTGCAGTAACAGAAACCTGGTTTAAGGCTCCAAAGAGCACCCCAGCACTACCAGGCTGCAACTCATACCATACATTTCGGCCACAGAACCCGGACCGAAATACAAAAGGTGAGGGCATATCCATATTCATCAAGGATACCCACACCTCCAGGTTAGTGACACAGCACGATGCCTCAGAGATCATCCACATGCAACTAACAACAGGCAAAACTGCAGTTCAAATTGTAGCTTGCTACAGATCATCCACCATGTCCCAGGACCCTCATTCCGTGTTTCTGGAAACACTGGGAAACATAAAGGCCCTACCAAACACCCTAATATTGGGTGATTTCAATTACCCAAACATTAACTGGGAGAACTACTCGAGTACTAACTACCTTGTCCAACATTTCCTAGAATTTATAAACTCAAACGCCCTAGATCAACTGGTCAACATTCTCACCAGAGGTGACAACATATTGGACCTGGTCATCACCAACATGGGCGACTGGTGTTTCACACTGGAGGTCAACCCCTTGCTGGTTAGATCTGACAAATCATTTTGGATATCCACATTCTGCCCCCACCCCCAGACAAGGAAACCACCATGAGAAACCTTTCAAAAGCAAACTTCATGTTACTTAAGACTGAGGTGGAAAGTTTCAAAGCCCCCATGCTAAAGGATAACGCTGTCCAAGCTGCAAAATCCTTTACTAATGCATTCTATGGGCACCTACAAGAATGCATGGATTATGCTATCCCAAGCAAAACCAAGACTCACTCCTCCAAGTAAAGGAAACCAGTCTGGTGGACTCCTGCCATAAACAAGCTATACAATAGAAGGAGGAAACTAGTACAGAAAAGAGTAAAATCCCAAGAAGTGAAGACATCCCTGATCAGTATCAGCAAGAAACTACGATCTCTCATAAAATCGTCCAAGGTGAGCTTTGAAAGAAAACTTGCCAAGGACTCCAAAGATAATCACAAGGCATTCTTTAGCTATGTCAAGAATCTAAGTGGCAATACTCAGAGATCTGCTCGGAGTTAGTACAGAATGACACAAAATAGACTTAACCGACTGATATCGCCAACATCCTGGCAGACAGGTTCAGTGCAAACTTCACCCCCTATCACCACCAAAGGGCCCATAACCATACCAGAAGAATGTAGAGCCCCTGAAATCACAGACACTCAGGTTAAAACAGCCCTCTCCAAAGCCAAAAACACAGCATCAATGGGACTGGACAGTGTCCCAGGCTGCATCCTACACGAGCTCAGAGATGAACTAACCCCTTACCTAAACACATTGTTCAAACTCAGCCTCTCCACAGGCTACGTACCTATAGAGTGGTGCACAGCAACAGTTATTCTGCTCCACAGAGGTGGAGCCACAACAGACCCCAGGAACTATTGCCCTATAAACCTGACTAGCCTGGTCTGCAAGGCTATGGAGTGCATCATCATGGAACTCATTAACAAACACATTGGGAACCTCCAAACACTTGATCCGACCCAGTTCAGCTTTGTTAAGGGCAGATCATGTCTCCTAATCCTGGTGGGTTTCTTTGAGACAGTTACCAAGGCTATAGATGAGGGAAAGGTGGTACACACAGCCTACCTAGACCTCACAAAGGCCCTTGACACCATTCCCCATTCTGGTATTATAGACAAGCTCACCAGCCTGAACATAAACCCCTATGTCACAAGATGGGTTGCCAGCTGGCTCACGGACAGAACCCACATGGTGAGAGTTGCGGGAGCTAGGTCCGACTAAACCAGTTGCAAGCGGCATTCCCCAGGGCTCAGTCCTAGGACCCCTCCTGTTCGGCATATACTTCTGAGAGGTACAGGCAAGCACAGGAGGACTATGGCTGACCAGGTTCACAGATGACTGAAAACTAGGGGCTATAATTGACTCTCTGGCTGACAGACATCCTCCAAAAGAGTCTCACTGAGAAGGATACCTGGTGTCAAAATCATGGCCTCAAGCTAAATGCCAAAAAGTGCATAGTCATCCCCTTTGGAAAAAACAAAGTACCCACAAACTACCACATAGGTGGTAGTCCCCTAAATATGGAAGACATAATAAGGGATCTGGGGACCCAAGTAGATAGTAATCTCTCTTTTGATAATCACATTGCCAAAGTGGTTAGAAAATCCTTCTACGTGGCCCACCTAATCACAAAAGGGTTCGCATCCAGATCAAAAGAGGTCATTGTGCCCCTCTGCTCATCTTATCACTCATCAGGCTCATCATAGAGTACAACGCCCCATTTGGGATGTACCTTACAAGACACCTGCAACAGCTGGAAAGACCACAGAAGTACCTCACCAAGAGGATCACTGGCCTCAATCAGATGCCCTATGCAGCTCAACTGAAGAAACTCCAGCTGTACTCGGTTGCATACCGCCTACTCAGAGGTGATCTCTGCCTGACATACAAGGTCATGTCCAACCCAGAATTGATAGACATGCTCCACCTAAAGAAAAGCTTATCCCTTCAAGCCACACACTCTAAGGATCTAAACCTCACCACAACAATAAATAGGACATGCTGGAGGGATAGATTCCTGTCCCAGAGACTTCCCATGCTTTGGAACAGGATTCCAGTCTACATTAGGTGGAGCTCCTCACTAACACTCTTCAAGAGAAACCTTGAAGAGTGGATGGGAAATAGAAAGTTTACCCTGGGGGTCACTTCAGTGGCACTGCTGGACAGAGGCACAGGGAACTAATCTAATGGGGTGGCAAAAGCCAACACATTCAGACTAGGCTTATAAATGCCTTCAGGTAGATAGCCTAGTACCTACTTATGAACCTTTTAAATTATTATTTCTTTTAAAAATAAACTTGGGACCTGTCCTACATAATTCTTAAAATTACAGTCACTTGCTATGTGTCCAATTATCTAATATAATTTTTGTCAACTCCATTGTATTGCAGCATATGTAATGACCATGGCATTTTTAAAAACATCCTGATTAGCTCTTTTATTCCTGGTTATTGCTGTATCACCCTTCCCTAACAACGGGACATATTTATCGCCACATCTCTAATAATAGTACATCTAGGGGCAGTAACATTAAATTCTTATGGTTACCATTCTCCAAGAAAAGCTCTACTAGATGTTTTATTTCTTGCAAGAATAGGCATCCTCTTGAAGCCGTTCTAGCCATCTGAGCCATCTGGCCTTTTATCAACCTTCTCTTTTGATACAGTGGGTCTTGGCTATCAAAATGTGGATAAGAATTAGAATTTCACGTCTAACATTTATAGAATGGAAACATTTTGCTTGTCATTATGCTTTATAAGTAGGGCATCTAAGCAGATAAGTTTCTCAAGGGAGTGTTTGTTAAAATGTAGTATAGTTTAGATATGTAACACATTGCTGTAATTGTTTTATAGTGTCTGTCTATAATCTACATATTTCATCCAAGAATCTAAAATAAACTCTGATTCAAAAATAAATTCCTTCTCCTAATGATACATTACAATATTAGTAAATACAAGTGCACACCCGGCACCCATTACTACACCAGACTTCTGGACGTAATACCCTTATAGTAGCTACAGCTGCATGTTAAAACTTTCCACATCATTTCAACGAAAATATCATTTTCTTACTCAGAAATTCACAATCAGTAAATATCTAAACCATTCTAGCCTCATTGAATGTGGGATCACTGAGAATAAATCCCCAATATCCATCTTAACTAGAACTAAGTTATCCAAAAATAAATACTGAGTTCCAAGTTGTACATTCTGTTGTAATACTCAAAATTATCCATATGAACAATCCTCCACCCTTGTCTCATTTCATAACTCTAATATTTGCTTCCCTAAGAAGTTTTAACAATTATATATCCTCAAACATTACATTGCTATTCAAACTAGACTTTTTATTAGTTAAAACGTTTCTAAATTCAGTTTCACAAATACACTCAAAAATT
This sequence comes from Protopterus annectens, assembly GCF_019279795.1. Taxonomy (NCBI): domain Eukaryota; kingdom Metazoa; phylum Chordata; order Ceratodontiformes; family Protopteridae; genus Protopterus; species Protopterus annectens. Next base: position 1,074,767,291 of record NC_056748.1, read on the forward strand.
AATAATATTTTATGCAGCGGGGGTTGAACAATCTCTATCTGCACAACCCTCGAGCTTCCCAAGCAGAAATTGAAATTTCTTTAAAAATAGGAATAAAATTGATTTCCTAGTAAATCATTAAGTAAATATATGGGTGCATAGTCTTTCATCAATGGAAAGGGCCAGGACAAGTGTTCAAAAATTGCAGGCTTTTTAAGTTAGAGATTGTAATACAGTGGAAATCAGGGAATATGCCCTTTTGCCAATGCAATCTCAAAGTGGGTATATAGTTAGCAGAGGGTGTGGGGGGTTTGCAGCCTTCCACATTTGGGGAGGCTTGTTCCCCCCATAAGAATATTTGTTGTATTTGTTTTTTGATCATTAGTGGAGATATGCTTTTTTTTTTTATTCAATGTGTGGCATTTGCTAAGTTGTGGATTGACAATGAGTACTTTTGATTAAAAGTTAAGCATGCATATATATATATATATATATATATATGGGTTCCATACACTAGATCGAAGTTTCACTAATTCAAAATAGTGCATGGAATGCTCACTGCAGTGAAAGTGCACTTAATCGAAAGTGCACTTACGTGAAGTTCAGTACAATGAACGGGTGTTGTACTGAACTTCTGTGCAGTACTCACGGACCTTAGGGTTAGGGCACGGGTCATGACCCGTGCCCTAAGGTCCGTGACGACTGCAGCGCAGTGAAGGACATAGCAATGTCCTCCACTATGGTGCGATAGTCACAAACATTAGGCTTGGGCATGGGTTAGGGTAAGGGGATAGCTTTACTAACTATCCCCTTACCCTACCCTGTGCCCTAACCCTAACGTCCATGGGTCCATGACTATCGCACCATAGTGGAGGACATAGCTTGTTTTTTATGTCCTTTACTGTGCTGCGGTGTTTTCGGTGAAGTGCACTTATGCAAAAGTTCACTTTCATTAAAGTGAACTTTCGCAGAAGTAAGGTTTCCTATTACAAGTTCGAAGTAGTGAACTTTCATTTTTGTAATAGGAATCCATATATATATATATATTTATATATATATATATATATATATATATATATATATATATATATATCATGAAATTTATAGAATCACCCTAACATCAAAATTCTCAAAGTTGAACAGAAAATAGTGACTTTGCAAACCTCAGCACACTACTACACATGCTCTGAGCAACAATCTCCTTGCACACAAAACACAAAATAAAAAAAAAAAAATTAAAACATCGCCCCACAACCCCTTCTAAATATGTATACTAACTCAAGATTTCACAATATTGGGGAGAGGGCATAGTCGTCTACACGAAATACTGTGCAGTCTCACACATCTGTAAATCGTCTACTTAGTCGACCAAATTTTGTCAACCAAATAGATGGTCCTACTACAGAGTCAACAGTATTATGCTGACCCAGTTATATGGAGGTATTTTATACATTTGGAAATTCTTTTGTTAGAATGATAAAAAGACCTGTAAAAGCAATTGAAAATGGAAAGATTGTAAATTGCCAGTCTTCTCATGTACAAGATCAAGTTACAGTAGGGTTGGAATTATCTCTTTTCCCACTGAAGTACAATCTCAGAGTGATATATATAAGTAGCAAAGAGATGTAGGGGGCAAAAAGTATTTTATTTGGATTTGTTTTTCCAAGTACTTGACTTTCTAACAATTATGAGTGATTAAACCCAAAAATAAACAACAGTAAAACCAAGGCTAACTTCTAAAATAAATAAATAAAAGCCAGTATTAAAACCAAAACCTTTAATGGATTTCCAGCATTATCAGTAAGCACTTTCATCTCTAATGTGAGAAGATTTCTTCAGCATGAATAATGTTTGTAAAACCATCATTAAATACAGAAATTACATCACATGACTCAATTAATGTTTTAACCCCTACCTTTTTAATCCCTTCCTTTTAAAAAGGAAGGAGTGAAAACATTGAGTCATGTTATGTAATTTCTGTATTTAATGATGGTTTTATGAAGTATTATTCTGTCTGAAGAAGTTTCATCACATTAGAGACAAAAGCTTTTACTGATAATGTTGGAATTCATTAAAGGTTATGGTTTTATCGACTTTCATTTATTAATTATGACTGGTTGCATTGTACTTGATGTTTTTTGTTTTAAAGGTGTTTAGCAGATATATATATATATATATATATATATATATATAGGGGGCAGAGAAGTTGTTGAAAGTCAACATTCAAACTAAAAAAAAAAAGCCACCCCAGCTGATAGAAAATCAGCTGATTGAACATGCTGGCTTTGTTTCTGTGTGAGAACATGGTACAATGGGGATGCAAAAAGCATTTTATAGTGATGGGCGGAATTCCATCAGCTGGTGATCAGTAGGTTGTGTTCGATTACTTGCCTTCCTGTTGATAATTTACATTTTTGATGGATGGTCATACATCCATATATATATATATATATATATATATATATATATATATATATATATATATAATATGTATGTGTGTGTGTGTGTGTGTGTGTGTGTGTGTGTGTGTGTGTGTGTGTGAGTACATATATGTGTACGTATATAATTTAAATGTTTACATTTATATAGATAGATAAAAAGCTTAGTAAAAGGGTACACTAATTATCATTAGGTACAGCTATATCTATCAGTATCATGTCCAAGACAGTGCATGTGAAGTTGAGGGAATAAAGGTAATGGATGATAAAGTTAGCAGAAGCTCAGAAAAGGAGTATCCAAGGCAAGAAACGATATTAGTCACAGAAAATAAGGAGGATATCAGTGTAGCTAGTCAGGAGTAATAAATTATCAACATACAATAGTTAAATAAAAAGAGCAATCCCTGCAGGAATGATAGTTATATCTACAAACTGCAACCATGTCAACAATTTACATTTCACATATTCAGCATTTTGTTTGCAGAGCTTAATCTGAAATTCAGCACCGCAGAGAATAAGAGGGATGCTGTGAGAAATTGTCAGATATAACTTAACAGAAGACTTTATCTTCAGCAACAAAGCTGGCTGCAGTCAAGAGAGCAAAACCTTTCCACTGTAATGGAAATTTAGAAGAGTACTGGGAGGAAATATCATAATCTGTGCAAATCAGAGGTATGCCTGAAATCTCACACAAAAGTCTGTTAAAAAAAGATCAAAAAAATGTTTCAAAGTATCAAACTAACTTTTCCATCAGTTGTGTAACAGTAATTGCTTTGATGCTGAAAGTGCAAAACTGATGCAGATTTCGCTTAAAGCCATTTGCAATCAGTTTGTATTGCAACTTGATCAAAGACAAAACAGTATTTTCTCTTGTTCTAGATTAAGGACATTTTTAATATGTATTCACAAGCATCTAAATAAATGAAATTATCCATTCGTATGTAGATATATACTAGAATTATATCTGGACAATCATTGAGACACTTAGCCACACCCATTTTGTAGTGGTAGTGCAGACTGGTTTCCTCTGGACAGTTGGTAATTTACATTAATAATCCAAAATGGAATGGAACAGGTGAACAAACTTCAACAGATAATCAAAAAATCCACTCCAGATACAGTACAGTTCAAAAAGATTTATTCACTTAAGATTTATAGTTTTCACCCTGATATTCCGGCATCATGACAAACTTCCTAAAATACAAACACCAATTTTTAAAAAGTTGTGCACATCTGAAGTCACACGTCAGTCCAAACAAAATTTTAAAACACAGTTCTCCACATATACATACACCACCAGCATGCTTAAATAACTATTTTAAAAACAACATAGAAATACATATCAAAGATAGAAATATTTAAAACCTGTTCCCATATTCAAAATTCATATGTTGTTAATGAAGAAAGCTTAAATATATTACAGCTTTGCTGACTGTAGTGCCAGGGTACTTGTAATGGACACATGGTCATTAATGTAATGGCCTGTAATTCCAGGGTACCTGTAATGGATACATGGTCATTAATGTAATGGCCTGTAATGCCAGGGTACTTGTAATGGACACATGGTCATTAATGTAATGGCCTGTAATGCCAGGGTACTTGTAATGGACACATGGTCATTAATGCAATGGCCTGTAATGCCAGTGTACTTGTATTGGATACATGGTCATTAATGTAATGGCCTGTTATGCCAGGGTACTTGTAATGGATACATGGTCATTAATGTAATAGCCTGTAATTCCAGTGTACTTGTAATGGATACATGGTCATTAATGTAATGGCCTCTAATGCCAGGGTACTTGTAATGGACACATGGTCATTAATGCAATGGCCTGTAATGCCAGGGTACTTGTAATGGACACATGGCTGTTAATGCAATGGCCTGTAATGCCAGTGTATTTGTAATGGATACATGGTCTTTAATGTAATGGCCTGTAATTCCAGTGTACTTGTAATGGATACATGGTCATTAATGTAATGACCTGTAATTCCAGTGTACTTGTAATGGATACATGGTCATTAATGTAATAGCCTGTAGTTGAGAGGACAACTATGTGTTACCATCTGTTTATAAAGAGAGTGTTGTGTTCTATAACAGATTTTGGATGATACCATTTTTAAAATTTGCTTAGATTTCTGGAGTGGATTTATTTGGTTATCAGAAGATAATTTCCATTGATGCTAGATATGATTTCTTTTAACCTTTTCACCTTTCCATTCATTGAGGCTGACTTTGAACATAGTCAGAGAGAGATACTTTGATATGCAGATATGGTGTATTCTAAAAATGGGGAATATCTTGGATAACAAACCTATCTCACTGGTCGCTGTAGTTAATCTCACAATGAAAGCTCATGTTTTTTGGGTTTGGTATTTGTTAGACTTTTTTAATGTACAATGATGGAGACGTCAAAAAGTGCAGCACTTTTCAACGCATGAAACACTTGGCATAGGCCCCTCTTAGGAGCTTGTATGAGACAAGGAAAGAGATTTCAATCAGTCGGGATAATGTTAGTGGTTTAAACCACAAATCATTTTCATTAGGAATTTATGGGGCTTTCAGGTTGCACAAGGTTCTTTCTTTATTTATTTATTTGCATTTGTTGACCGGGAGTGTCCAACTGGATGTAGGTCCATTTTCAGTGGAGGCCCGGGGGGAAAAGCTTTACAGTTAAAATATACAGACAGTAGTTACATTGGATTTACAAAGCAATTAACAATTTGATCAACATAGCAATTAAAAATTACAAACATAGTTACATCGCAGATGATAAAGATTCTAGTTGTCTACTGAAGTACATAACAGACATTAACAATTGTTACAATAAGAAGTTCCTGCTGTATAATAAGTAGTTAGGTTTATGAGCATCCGAGCTTCCTATAATCAAGGTAGTTAGTGGGATGGAAAGAAAGTTAGTGGGTGGGTGATATTAGAGGGGGAGTTGCAAGGGCATAGCCAGCATGTTTTTAGTTGCACTTTTAGTAAAGTTGTGAAGTGGGTGCATGATGGCACAGAGGTAATTGTGGGAGGGAGGGAGTTCCTTAATTTGGCTATGGCGCAAGAGAATAGTGCTTCTCCAGCAGAGTTATTGGCTTTAGTGATCTGCAAGTGATTTTTGTTGCTGGATCTTAATGGTCTGGTGGTGCGATAGGGTTGGAGTAGATTCTGGAGGGATGGGACTTTTAGTGGATGGTTTAATAGTTTGTGGGCGAGTGTGAGTTGATACGATTGAAGGAGGTGAGGGAGTTCAAGCCAGCCCAGTTCAGCAAGTGAGACACAGTGGCGACTACGGTAGGATGTCCCTGTGGTGAATTTAGTGATTTTGTTGTAGCAGGTCTCTAGCTTGTTTAGATTGCATTGCCTTAGGTTGGTATATATTGGAGAGGCATAAAGTAGGGTGGAGATAAGGCGGGAATTTGCTACTGAAATCTTTGCTGCTTTGGTGAGAAGTTGCTTATTTCTGTATAACACTCCTAGTTTTTGTGGACTTTTTTATGGTCATGGATATGTGAATGTCAAATTTTAGTTTATTGTCTATTTCAACTCCTAGCAATTTGGTGTGTTCTGTTGGGTGTATAGTGGTGTCTTTTGCTGTGATGTTAAAGTGAGAGTTGTTTTGAGTATATTTGGTGGGTTGGAAGATGAGTAGTTTAGTTTTGTTTGGGTTGAGTATTAATTGGGCATCGGATAACCACGTTTCAACACAGAAAAAGGCTTCCTGTGTGACTTTTTGCAGTTTGGGTAGAGACTGGGCTGAGCAAATGATGGTTGAGTCATTTGTGTATTGTATGAGTGTGCCATGTTTGTTTTCACCAATAATCTAGCCTCTGCCACCAGAGAAGAGTAGGGGTCCAAGGATGGATCCTTGGAGAACCACTATAGAGACAGGTAGTTGGGTAGATATGTCATTCTGCCATACAACGGATCATTAGCTGTCAGACAGGTAACTCTGAAACCAGTTGGTGACTGATTGTCCTCAATAACCTATCCTTTTCTCAGAGATGAGTTGTTTGTGTGGGACCAGTTTGAATGCTTTAGATAGGTCTAGGAAAGTAGCAGAGGAGAAATAGCCATTGCTTTTATGCTGAAGGATAGTGTTAGTAAAGGAGAGTAAGGCAGTGGTGGTGCTATGGTTTGGTTGGAAACCATGTTGAGTATTAGAAAGGAGGTTGTTAATAAGGAGGTAGTCTGAGACCGGAGAGTGAATGCATCTCTCTAGTATTTTGGAGAGTGGAGAGAGAATAGCTATGGGGCGGTAATTGGTTAGTTCTGTGGAGGGGCCACCTTTGTGGAGAGGAATTATATGTGATACTTTCCATAGTGTGGGAATGTAACTTTCTGACAGAGATTGGTTAATCAAGATGGATACTGGGTAGGCCAGAGCATCAGCTGTGATTTGTAGGTATTCACTTGGGAGGTTGTCTGCTGCTAATTTGGTGGGCTTAAGTTTAGTTAAGAGTTTTTTTATGTTGGAGGTAGGAACAGGAGAAAATTAGAAGACAGTGGGGAGATTACTAGTTGAAGGTGTGGGTTGGAGGGGAGGGGGGTTGTGTTGTCTAGCTAGTGATAGTATGGTTTGTGTGTGTTGAATGAGGTCGCAATATTTTCGGAGGAGTGAGGGATGTTAGGAAGAGGGGTACTGACTTTACCTGAGTGGAGGACCAGAATTGTTTGGGGTTATGTTGGGAGGAGTCTAGGGCAGACTGGTAGTATTGAAATTTGTCTTGTTTTATTAGCTTTTTGACTCTATTGTGTAGTTCTAGGAATTTCTGTCTAGTTGAGGGTGTTTTGTTTTTGCGCCAGTGCTCCCAGGCTTTATCCCTATTTTTCATTTCTGACTAAGTGGTTTTCTGTTGCCATGGGCAGGGTTGTGCTTTGGTTCTGGAAAGTCTTATGGGGTCATGGTAATTAAGGATGCTCACGAAGATAGTATTAAAAAATTCAACTGCGTCATCAAGACTGAGGTACTTTAGAGGATGCCAGTTACATTCTTTGAGGGATGAGATGAATGTGAGTGGGTTAAAGTTTAGTTTTTTACATATTTTACAGCCGATGACAGGTTTAACTTGGTATAGGTGTTTTTTGAGCAGGAATGTTGGGGAGTGATCACTGAGGCTATCCGATAAGCAGCCTGCTATATATGACTGGGAGCTCTTACTGACTAGTATCCAATCCAGGGCAGTGTGCTTGTTGGAGTTTTTATTTATCCTGGTTGGTGACTGGAGTAGTTGGGTGGAGCCATGAAGGTTTAGATGATGGGTTGGATGGATGCCAGAACAGGATTGCCAGTCAATATTGAAATCACCTAAAATTATAGTTTCTTGTGGGAGATGGTGGGTAGTCCAGCTGAGGAGGTTTTCTAGTGGAAGGATGTTTTGGCCAAGTGGGAAGTAGCATCCAATTATACTGATGGTTTTATTTTGGTTTATTTTGAGGTTTGTATACATTACTTCTTCATTGCCTATTTGTGGAGGTGATGATTTTAAGATCTGGATGTTTAGATGCTGTTTAAATATTATAGCTATACCGCCTCCTTTCTTGTTTAGCCGGTCTACTCTTAGTATGCCGTAACTGGTTGGTAGGGAGGATTTTCTCACTGGTAATGTGAGGTTTTAGCCAGGTTTCTGTCAGGATGACTATATCTGGGGTGTACAAGTCTATGGTGGCATGGAGTTCATGGAACTTGTTGGATATACTTCTTTTATTTAGGCTTAGCAGAAGGAGGTCACTTGGCTTTCTATTGGCGGTGATTTGGGTTCTTAAATAAGTATATTTGATGATGGTCCAATAAGACAAAAGTACAGTGGGAGAAGGACATACTCTGATCCAGATGAAGTACCACAGCACGTAAGCTGTGCAGGACAGATGGACTTCCTAACTGTAGTCAATACATGGTAGTCGAAAGACGGCTTATTACCTACTCAGGTATCCATTATCAGAGTTGTTTTGATGGGGCCAGTAATGTGATAAGAGGAAGGGCTAGGGGCTTTTCTGAAGGTAACTTTGCTGCACGTCTTTCTGTTTAGCATTAACTCATGGGTGGCACACCAGGTGCAGTTCTGATCCAAGCCCTGCTAAAGAGTATGGCTATCATTAGAGGGCACTGATAACTGTGTCTAATTTGTAGTCATCCATAAACTCAGTAAGTATGAGACTTTGGATGCCAGACTTCACTTATGAGAAGTAAATATCATATAAGAAGGGGCCCAGGACAGAGCCTTGTGGAACACAGCTACTGTCTAAAATGTCTAACTGTGAAATGATGTCAAAGAGCTAGGCGAGGTCTAGGTAGACAGTATAAGCAATATGACCTTTGTTTAAAGCTTCCATGACTTTGTCATAAAACTCATCTAGGTTAAGTAGGCATGATCTACCTTTAATAGTTCTGAATTGCTTAGGATCAGAAATTTGTAGCTGTACTACTTTCATATTAATTGGTTGCACAACAATGCATTCCATGCCTTTTCAGGCCATCTTACTGTGGCCTAAACCCTTATAAATGCCAGACTCTACCTGGTACCATCATTATAAAGAGGCAGTTCTGTGTCTGTTCTCCAGGCTTCAGAACTATTGCCTGTGAAAAAAACAACCATTAAAGAAATTTACAAATAGTTGGGCTATATGATACTTGACACTGGAATATGGATGGGACCCTTGGAGCTAGTGTTTTTGGTGATGGAGAGTTTTTTTTTTTTTTTTGCTCAAATAATTTTTATTTTGATGATATAACATAATAGAAATTGTTTACATTAGATGAACTTAATCTACCTGTCAGTCTAAATGTAAATATTGTATATAGGTTTTAAGAAAACAATAAATCTGGATATAAATAATGATCTTGATACATTTAGCTGCAGTTATCAGGAAGAGTCTGATTCCAGTTGCAAGGTGTCAATCAAAGCCAAGACTTTTCTCCAAGGTTATTAATTACTGGCTTAGGATAGATTCTTAATTCTTTATTTTTGATCTCCATTAACATAAATTTCTTCAGTAAGGATGAGAATTCTTCTATGGTGGGTGCTGCGCTGGACTTCCATTTCCTAGTTATACGTTTTATGGTCCATAACAGATACCAAGTCCATTTTCTTCAAATGTGTTATTAATTACATTCAGCAAAATTAAAGGTTTTGTCAAGGTAAATGTATATGTAAATATTGCTTGTAAAAAATGATTAATCACCTTCTAATATGTTTTAATAATGATGCAATCATAAAAAATATGAGACCAGTCTGCATTAGTTGATAACTGGCATCTCCAGCATGTCTTGTTACTGGAGGAGTTTATTTTTTAGAGTTTCTCAGGAGTCAAAAAGGATCTATGTAGATATTTCCACTGAAATATTCTCCAATATTGTGAATTGGAAGTTAATTTAACTGATAAGATATTTATCTTATTTTCCATTGATGATATTTGAATATCCTTAGTTAAATATTGCCAATACGCTATTTTGGGTGCTGTCTTATACTCAATTAGTATATTATATAAGTACGATAATTCATTCTTTGCAGTAGTGTCTTTGTAAATGATTTCAAATAGCCAAATTATGAATTTTGGAGTACTTTTAAAAGACAAGTTATTTACTCTTCTACACAGATTCTTTGTGTATGTTAAAACACTCTGAAGAATTAACCAATCATTTGAAGTTAATCCATAAGTTGAAAGTAAGTACTGTCCATCCAGGAGTTTTTGATTTTCCATACAATGAAACCAACATATTAAGTTCCTATTTCCCCATAAATTGAAAATCTCTCTGTGTATCTTATCAGGAAAGTTTCTTGTAATATTGAATGGTATTAGGAATGCATACCAAAGTTTTATGTCCTTATTTGTATTAATAAATTTCCTAAAGACATCAAAAATATGATTTATTAGCTTTAATTTAGTTGGTTTTACTGTATTATATTGTAGATTAAAACTTAAGTAGTACCATATTCTATTATCTTTATCAGTTACTGCAAGATTTTTTAATAAGGCATTTTCATTTATTAGTATTATAGAATGCAACCTTTTCCAGCTGGCAAAATACTTAGGATTTCCCCAGCCTATCACCATGTTAATTGTGGAAGCCTTTATGTATGTTTCAATCTCTGGGAATTTTAACCCCCCGTGTTCCCAATTTTCTAATATAATGAGAATATGCCACTCTATTTTTTTTTTTTGGGATACCACAGAAATTTAAAAAAAAAATAAAGTAATTTCTTTAAGAGATCTTATTTCTGGTAAAAATATAAGAGACTGTGCTACATACATTACTTTAGGGAGTAAGACCATTTTTATCAATTGTAGTCTATCTTCAAATGTAATGAATATATTATTCCATTTATTCACCAGTGTCTTAATTGATTCTATGATGTTAGTATAATTGAAATTTAGGGTTTCTACTATATTCTTACATAAGACTATCCCCAACTAGTCTAAAGCTGGCACTTGTTTACCAATAATATGGTTTACAGATGCATGTACCATTTTTTTATTTAGTAATAAAAACTTTGATTTATTAAAGTAAAGACCTGAAATTTTTGGAAGTTCCCAATTAACAAGTCTACTTCATCTAATACTTCCTTGAAATTTGGCAATGTAAGAAGCACATCATCAGCAAACATGATTATTTTAGAACTATATTGGTCATATATATCTATTCTGCTTATCTTTGGGTTGTTACATATTAAGATGGCAAGTATTTCTATGGCCAATACAAATAGAATGGGAGACATGGAACAAACTTGTTTAGTACCTCTAGTGGTCTGAATTGCTTTGGAAGTAAAGGGGTCTATTTTAACAAAATCTAAATTATTTTCATAAATTTTCTTTCTAAGTGTGATAAAGGATAACGGTAAATCAAATATATGTAAAACTTTAATTAAATAATCCCAATTTAAGGAATCAAAGGCCTTTTCAATGTCTAGACCAATTATCAATGCTTTTTGATCTTCTCTGTTCAAATAATCTATTAAAGTTAGAATCCTTTTGATACTATCCTGTGTATGTCTGTTAAATATAAAACCAGTTTGGTCTTCCTCAATTATTTTAGATAAGGGTATTTTCATTATATTAACCATGATTGACATAAAGAGTTTATAATCATTATTCAGCAAAGATATTGGTCTATATGAATTACAATAATTAGGGTCTTTGTTTTCTTTTAATACAGGAGTGATTGAAGAATATCTCCAGGAAGGTGGAATTTTTGCTAATGTTTGGATTTCAAGGAAAGTTTTATGTAAGAGAGAAGTTATAAAAGTGGGGAATAGATTATAAATCTCAATTATTAAACCATCTACACCTGGTGCTTTATTAGTGATCAGCAGTATGGTTTCATGCCGGGAAAGAGCACTACAGATGCGATGTTTGCTCTGAGAGTGTTGATGGAGAAGTACAGAAGATGTCAGAAGGAGTTGCATTGTGTTTTTGTAGACTTAGAAAAAGCATATGACAGGGTGCCTAGAGAGGAGTTGTGGTATTGTATGAGGAAGTCATGAGTGTCAGAGAAGTATGTAAGAGTGGTACAGGATATGTATTACGGTAGTGTGACAGCGGTGAGGTCTGCTGTGGGAGTGATGGATGCGTTTAAGGTGGAGGTGGGGTTACATCAAGGATCAGCTCTGAGCCCTTTCTTATTTGCAATGGTGATGGACAGGTTGACAGACGAGGTCAGACAGGAGTCCCCGTGGACTATGATGTTTGCAGATGAGATTGTGATCTGTAGTGAGAGTAGGGAACAGGTGGAGGAGACCCTGGAGAGATGGAGATATGCTCTAGAGAGAAGAGGAATGAAGGTCAGCAGGACTAAGACAGAATATATGTGTGTGAATGAGAGGGAGGATAGAGGAATGGTGAGGATGCAAGGAGTAGAGGTGGCGAAGGTGGATGAGTTTAAATACTTGGGGTCAATAGTTCAGAGTAATGGTGAGTGTGGAAGAGAGGTGAAGAAGAGAGTACAGGCAGGATGGAGTGGGTGGAGAAGAGTGTCAGGAGTAATTTGTGACAGACGAGTACCTGTAAGAGTAAAAGGGAAGGTCTGCAAGAGGGTAGTGAGACCAGCTATGTTATATGGGTTGGATACAGTGGCATTGACAAAAAGGCAGGAGTTTGAGCTGGATGTGGCAGAGTTAAAGATGTTAAGATTTGCACTGGGTGTGACGAGGTTGGACAGGATTAGGAATAAGTATATTAGAGGGTCATCTCAGGTTGGAAGGTTTGGAGACAAAGCCAGAGAGGCAAGATTACGTTGGTTTGGACATGTGCTGAGGAGGGATGCTGAGTATATTGGGAAAAAGATGCTAAGGATGAAGCTACCAGGTAACAGGAAAAGAGGAAGGCCTAAGATAAGGTTTATGTATGTGGTAAGAGAGGACATGCAGGTGGTTGGTGTGACAGAGCAAGATGCAGAGGACAGGAAGAAATGGAAACAGGTGATCTGCTGTGGCGACCCCTAATGGGAACAGCCGAAAGAAGATGATGATGATGACCTGGTGCTTTTATTAGACTTACTTTCTTTAATCTTGTCTATTATTTCTTTCTGTGTAATTGTTTTTTGTAATTCTAACTTTAATTCTTCAGAAATTTTCTTTATGTTAGGGACTACATTTCCAGATTTCTATATTCAGTTATATTTGTATCACCTTTATGATGTTCAGCATAGTGATATTTGAAAGCATCTAAAATATCACCTAAGTCTGAGACTTTTTTCTTCTTTCCTTCATGTAAGATGCTAGCAATATTATTGGATTTTGATTGTATTTTAACTTTCATAGATAAGTTATGAAGATGCTTTTGGAGAAGTAGCATAAGAGTGTATTTTTAATCTTTCCATAGCTAAATTAGTTTTATGAGATAGTATTTCATTATATTTATTATTTGTCTCATCTAGTTTCCTTTTATTCTCCATAGCACTTAAATTCTTATTAGATTTGAGTACTAACAGTTGATTTTGTAATTGTAGTTCTGATTCCCATTCTTTAATTTTATTTTTATACCAGCTGATGGTTTTACCATATATATAAGCTTTTAGAGAATCCCACATGCTAATTGTTTGTTTCTGGTTTGTAATTTGTCTCTAGGAAGAATTGGAGTTCAGAACTTATCCAGGTTTTAAATTCTTTAATTTTTGTTATGTATGAAGGAATCATAGAAGTGGTAACTAACAATATGAAATCTATCTGAATTTCCAGTATAAGGAAATCAGGATCTGAGAATGGGCAAGGCTATATTGAAAAATTAAAAATTTTAGAATATAGATCTTGAGAGACATAGATTTTATCTATTCTTGTTTGGGTGCTGTATCTGTATTCCTGATATGAAAAAAGTAAAAAGCTTGGCCCTTTAGCATTGTAAACATCTGTTAATTTAAACATTTCAGTCCATTTTTAGTAGTTTATCTGAGGGTGATTTCTTATTTGTGGTTTCTGTAACATCTGTAATACATATGAAATCACCTCCTATTACTATATTACCTTTGGAAATAGTTCTGATGAGGTCTAAGTCCTTCTTAGCTAGTCCTATCCCCATTCCATGGAACTAATATAAGTTCACCAATGTCCAAATTCTATTATTAAATTTTAGTATAGCTATAGCTATAGCTAAGAGTTCATCTTAATCTACATGTTTATAAACAACTTCTGGGTTTAATGAAATCTTTTTCCAAAGAATTATCACTCCTCTAGTCTTAGATTTATAAGGAGAATAAGCTAGTATTCTATATTTATTGGGATCCCAAATAAATGTGTCATTTATTTTAAAATGAGTCTCTTGGAGAAAAACTACTTGAGCTTTGCTTAGTTTTAGATATCTTAATAAGTTAGATCTCTTAATCAGGTTGTTTAAGCCATTAGTATTTAAAGACACCAGTGTTAGGTCCATATCAGGATTCTTTAGAAAAGAAATAGCATGAAAACACTTTGTATTATGAAAACCCTTAGTTCATATAAGTCGTCCTGTAGAACTAGTAGAAAATCAGTTATTAAATTTCTGTTTATCTCAATCCACAATGTTTTCCCATGAAACTGATAATACGAATTTTAAGTCAGGCATTTTAAAACTAGAAAAAAAAAATTAAAAGCAGAATCTTAGAATTTACACTTGTATAAACTTTAACCCACAATAAACATGGAATGAAAAGCATTCCTAGTCTAACAGACAAAAATAAATCTGATAGACTAACCATCCTAACCAGCTACTTTCTTTCCGAGCCCACAAAACCATAAATATTAATGGAGAATAATTCTTAAATTCAGTAACTTATAGTGCTATTAATCAACTAGTCAAACTTGAATTATCTTATATCTATTAATTAAACAACATGCATTGTCTTCAAAGCATTGATAATATAAAAAATGACTATTCTCAAAAACAGGAAACAAACTTGTGTTTATATAATACTAAGATTCACAATTTAAAGAAGTAAACAATTAGATGTTTAGTAACTGATCTGACCTTATATGTACTATTCATTTAGACTATATGCAAGTCTTGATATTAATTTCACTTCTCATTAGTATATGTCCAGCACAGTAACATTATGAGAGAGTTAAATTCATTTCCTGCAATGTTAATGTGTTTATGTTGAAACCCACGGCAGCATTAGTTACATTGTTTCATGTATTTAAAGACTAGATAACACTATTTTCAGTTTACAAAAGTCATAATTATAAGTTCAGCCCTTCTTCTGATTGCAAATTATGCTTCATTAAGCATAAATAGTCGACTATAGTACAGAAAATATTCTGTCAAGTTTAGGCTAGACTAGATATTGAAACCCTTATTTCATGCATTACAAAAGGATATAGCACAGATAAACTGATAGTCATTATATACGCTGCTGTTTGCTGCTTGTATTCATCCAAATGTACATAAGCCTGTGTATATATTTCTATTATAGAGAATTTATCAACATTTCACTTATTGCTCACATACAGCCATTTATAGTGTATACAAACCTATCTCTAAAGCATGAAAGAAACTGTTGACCTTTTACTAAACTTGTGCAGAAAAAAATATATTAGTTGTTGCTTGGGTTACAGTAAATAGAGTCATCTCTTTTAAGTAAAGTACTGAAACTATTGCCAAATACTTCTATAAACTTTCACTAAGGGAGAAAACCTTCTGTATCACAACAAGCAATTAGTGACCTTCAATCTTCAGTTCAGACAGTTACTATAAATCACACTCAGTGAAATCCAAGATAATGACAATAAGACATGTACTGTCTCGAGCACAGAGAAAAGCTTCACTTCTTTAAAATATTGTAAAAGATTTCCCGCCCAACGAGCATCACAGTGAAGACATCCTTCCTCAACACCAATACAACTAGAGGCCTCTAATTAAGCCATCACATCAATGCATGCTAAACTTTAGTGACTCGTATCTTTGGTATTCAAACCTACCTCTATCACTATGCAATCTATCTCTCCAAGATCGTCCATATACTCATCATGGAATCAACTGCCCATAATTACATGCCCCAGTCATACAAACTAATCATACATTCAGCTTCACAAACTCACATTTTTAAATTGCCACCATCATGGATAGTTTTAAAAAACATAAATCCCTTCAGTAAATGAAGATATTCCCATTACAATCAGAATCCCTGGTATAAATGCAACAACAAGCTTCCTAGATTGCAAGTTCACCAGCGCTAACAATCACATTACACTTTTTCAAATACTTTCCAGACAAACCGGGCAAGCAAGATCCTCAAGCAACAACAGGCTTCCAAGATTGCAGCTCACAAATGACAATCATCACATTACACTTTTTAATCTCTTTCCTGACAAACTGGACAAGCAAGAACTGCTTCTCAATGTGAAATTATATAACCGGAAACAATTCAAATTAGAAACATGTGTATTTGAAAACTCCGGGCAATCGAGGAAAGGGCGTAACAGATGTTCAGAGATCACAATACCTTTGCATATCTCTATCTTTCTAGAGCAAAGCCCCATTCTATAATCATAAGGGAAATGAAGACTGTCATGTTAGACAGAAGAAAAATCAAGTATATGAACCTTTCAAAATCTGATTTATTACGAAACATAGTGATCTCCTCAGATGTAAACTCACATATTAATAAATAAACAAAAGTCTACAATGATGTATTATTTCTATTACTAATACTTTTGGTCTCAAAAGCAAAACTTGAACATTTTATGTTAGAAGTCTGCTTTTCTGTATACTTATTCTAATAGCTAATTAGTGAATATTTAAAACATAAGATATGACTATATGAAAAACCCCACACCAATGAAATTCAGAGCAACATATAAGGAATGAAAGGAACCAGGATTAATACATTTATCACCCTTTTAAGTCACAAAAATTAAAAAATAAAAAGCATTTACTATATAACTTTACTATTTAAATAATTCTGAATATATTTTATTACAGTTAATGGGATAAATAAACATCCCCTTTTTTCTCTCCTTGCTTTACACATAAATAAATATGTATAATTACATGGCATACCTTGTTTGAAATATTAAGCAAACATATTATGAGTGAAAGCCAAGTTGCACTAGATACTTTGAGAGATTTAGAAGGGACAGCATTCTTTGATTCAGGTTTTTGCTTTTTCTTTTTAACCTCAGTCCAAGAGGGGTTTCAGAGAGGGAGACGCCCAATCTATATCTTCAGTTATGGATATAACATTATTGTTTTTGATGAATGCAGTGGCTTCTTCCACGTTATTGAAAGTCCTCATTTCATTTAGATGTAACATTTTTATTCTGGCAGGAAAGGCAAGTTGAGTTTTAATGTTGTTTTGTTTTAATAGCTTTAATAGTGGCCAAGCTTTTTTCCTCTGTTCCAGTACTCTAACAGAATAATCGTTGTCAAACCTTATTGGGTGCTGGTTATACTTTAAAGGGCTCTTCCTCCAGGCAGCTTTTAAAACCAGTTTTTGTCCAAATAAGATAAACATTTTATAGCTACTGACCTGGGAGGGGTAGAAGAAGATGTTGATGTTGGTCTTCCTAAAGCTCTGTGAGCCCAATCATTGCCAAATGAGAAACCTTCCTTTAAATCTAAGATTTCTGGAATCCATGTATTCAGAAATATGGTGATATCTTCCCCTTCAGCTCCTACAGGGATGGCAAAAATTCTTATATTAGATCTTTTCTCCCTGTCTTCATGATCATCCACTTTATTGAGAAGCCAAGTATTTTGTTTAATGAGAAGTTCTTTCTGGGTCTCTTTTCCTTTGAGTCTTCTCACAATGTCATTCAGGGAGGTTTCTATGTCTGTTATTTTGTATTGATGTTGCTGAATAAGTTCTTCAAGTGAATCTGTTTGTTTCTGACACTTTTCCTTGAGAATTTGTAGATTTTCTTTGAAGTCATCCATTTGTAATGACAGTTCTTTTATTGCAGAAGTTACCAGTTGTAATTCTCTCTCTAAAGCCAGGTCAGAATGAGAATTATTCAAAGTACTCATCTCAGCAAGTAAAATATTCTCCTTTATAGTTTGACAGGAAAAAGTTCACATAGAACTACTAAATTTCTATATTTTATGCTTAAAGCCTATATCTATCACTTCTGAGTATTTTTGTTGAAAAAAAATAACTTATTTCCTGTATTTTATATTGGTTTTATGGAGCTCTGAGAAACTGCTGCTTTCAGTTAGCCATCTAGGCTCTGCCCCCCAGTTATGGAGAGTTCTGATGTGACTTGATTTGATTATTTATTTAACATTTGTTGACTGAGAAAGTCCGACTAGGACAGAGCCTATTTTCAGCAGAGGCTTGGGGAGAAATGCTCCAGAAGCATGTCATTGGAATGTGGGAGGAAACCAGAGTACCCAGAGGAAACCCACACAAATGCAAGGAGGACATGCAGACTTCACACAGAAGGCACCCCAGCCAAGAACTGAACCAGGCAACCTCTTACTATGAGCTGATAACATTAACCTCTGCACCACCTTAGATTAATTTCATGTGGAATACTAATGGATAAATCCAGGACCAACAGGATATATATGGTGCATGGCTTTTGGATCACAGTGGGATATTGCAAAGAAATATTTGGATCAAAACTGGATGCTGCTTCGGAGTTTCTAAATGTAGCTGTAGAAGGCCAATGATTATTATATGAATTGGTTGCTACTCTAAATTCATAACTGGCTTTGCTGTCTCTAATGGCTGTCCTAAGGGTCTTGTTTAATCCTTTTATAGACTTCTGCAGTAATAAGATGTTTTTTATAAAGACTTATAACATTTTCTTTCTTCTTTAAGGTTAATTTATATGAGAGTTGTACCATCCAGGCCTAGTTTTGCATGTGTCTTCTGGCAGAAGAGGACATCCTATCCAAAACGGGTTTTGTGCAGAAGAGCTTGATGACATCACAGGTGCGTTTACTTGGTCCAACACACATTTCCTTGTCTTTTACAGGATATTAGTAATTTTCAATAATTTGGATTTTAAATGATCACAAAAGCAAGATTTTTATAGCTTGTGAAACTTTTATTAAAGATGAAGACTCCAACTAGGTGATGTGATTTGTCACCAAGGGGCTAGTGAAATAAGGAGTACTATCAGATGGGAGGCTATTGCCAAGGGTAACCCATACATGGGTGCATAAGACTATAATTCAAACTTGTATATATAACTGTTAAGGATTACCTATAAGTTGTCAAACACAGAAAAATGCCAGCACAGCTGATCAAATGTGCCAACAGTTGTTCTGTCAACAACCATGGTACACAGGTTTGGGGAATTTTCCTTTTTCCCACTGTAGTGCATCTCTGAGTTGGTACTTACAATCAGGGACGTCGGGAGGCATACGCACTGTACTGATTTCAGTACAACTTATTTAGAAGGGGGGTAGCTTTTTAATTTTTCACTTGTTTTTTATTTCCGTGCTTTACTGCACGATGACGTCAGCTCATCAGGGCAGCCAGTCGGAATGGAGCTCACCGCGCATGTATTTCCGGCCGGTTCAAATGCTTTTTGAGCGGGAGGATTTAAGCGTTATGTTGGTTGAGCGGGAGGATTTAAGCGTTATGTTGGTCGAGTGGGAGGATTTAAGCGTTATGTTGGTCTCGCAGGAGGATTTACGCGTTATGTTGGTCTCGCTTCAACTAAGGATTTTATTTAGAAGGTCTTGCAACCGAGGGTTGGTGAGTAAGCTGTGGTGTGTGTGTGTGTGTGTGTGTGTGTGTGTGTGTGTGTGTGTGTGTGTGTGTGTGTGTGTGTGTGTGTGTGAAAATGCCCCAGGTGGGATGTACTGGTGATTACTCATGGTGGTGTGGTAGGGAATACCTCAGGCTTGAACCCTGTACCTTGTATGCAGGTGTTAAAGACCTGAATTCCCTACCCACCACCATTTGTAAAAAAATTGCAGATTTTTGCCTCATATTTGATCTGATCTATTCCTCATATCTGTGGTTTTTAAATATTGCAATGCTTGAAATTTGATGGTGCAGTGGTAGCAATGTAGCATTGATGCCTCACAGCTGTAGGTTCTTGGGTTTGGTTCTTGGCTGGGGTGCCTTCTTTGTGGGGGGGTCTGTATCTTCTCCCTGTGTTTGTGTGGGTTTGCTTTTGTGTCCTCCCATGTTACAAAGACATGTCTGCATTATGTTTTCCTGGGCCTCTGCTGAGAATTGTTTTTTTTTTTTTGTTCCAAGTCAGACTGTCCTGATTAACAAATTGACAGGCATTTAAATTTCAGACTTCAGGTGTCTGAATGTTTACTTCCTTACATATTTGATGGTGCAGTGGCAGTATTGTTGCCTCACAGCTATAGGTTTTCTGGTTTGATTCTTGGCTGGGGTGCCTTCTGTGTGGAGTCTGCATCTTATCCCTGTGTTTGTGTGGATTTGCTCTGGTGTCCTGCCATTTTACAAAGACGTGTCTACAGTATTTCTCCCTGAGCCTCTGCTGAAAATTGTTTTTGTTTCGTCAGAAGTAAAATTGGCAGGCATTTGAATTTCAGACTTCATATTCTTCAGAAAATACATAGTAAAACAACTTTTTATTCTAGCAATAAATATATAGTAACACAACCTTTTTATAGCAATTTTTTTAAGTTTATGACTATTTGAAATTTGTCCTTATTTTTGGGACTGTAATACCCTGTTATTGGCTTTGTCCAGGTTTTTTGTGCTAAGGTTGACAGCTATGGCAAGAACTGAATTCACTGAATATGTTTGAGGGCTGTATTACCTCATTACTGGGTTTGTCCAGGTGTTTTGTGCTAAGAGGTTGACAGCTATGCTGAGAACTGAATTCATTAAATGATAGCCATTTAAGTTTCAGTCTTTCTCTCTTTCACAAAGCAGGTGATTTGGCGTAGTGATATGTTGTTCTGACTATTTTGCACAGGGACCTTGGCAGTAAAATGTATGATGGTAACACAGCATTTTATTCTAGCAGCTTTCCAAGATTATACAAGCAATGTTTAATGTGTTCCTGTTTTTTGCCCATTTGACCCACCCCAATAAATTTGGCTTTTTCCAGACTTCTTGTGCTGCGAAGTTGACATGTAGTTGAGTATTGCGTAGATTTTACAAGGAGCTGAGAGCTGCAGGGGAAGAGAAGTTTAGTGCTGATTATGCTAAGTCGGCTCACATTGCTAGTAGCACAACGTGTTGTGTACTTGCTTTTAATGCAGAAGGTTGTTGGTTCTACTCCCATAAGGGGTGAATGCTGCTGTACTGAAAATTAAGACACTAACTATGAGCCTGTTATCAGTTTGCCATCCATTTCCTATTGCAATATTACTAGCTTATTTTTAATGTAATTTAGGCAATTTATTCCTCAGGGGCATCAGGCACTTTATTTTTCGGTGAAGCCATGAAATATAAAGGTGATTGCTAGCAGCAACCTCTTCATTAGTTAGATTTATTTAACATGGAATTATTTAGATGACTTTTTTTACTACTTCAGAGATTGTGCATATTATTTACTGATAATGGTGGACTGTAGAAGTTTGAGTAGACTTTTATGATGGAAATGTTCTGAATTGGGCAGTTTTGTTTCATTGTTTACTGGAAAAATGTTCAAAGCAATAGGAAGGTGTATCAAAGAGCACATGTATGTTTCATATGCAAGGGGCCTATGATTTAAAAGCAGCCCAGAATTAATTTTTATCTGCCACGGGTAAAATGTATTTTTCTTTGAATGTGGGTTTTAATGTTGTTTCAATGAATGTGAGTTTCAAGGGCAGAGCAGTTTTAATGCCAAGTTTGTTTAGCAGATGTCTTAGTGTTTGTGCTGTAAAATGCAAAATAAAACTTTCAAATGAAGTTCAAATCATTATAGAAGTAAATCAGTATGCACATTAGTGTTTATGGTAAATGGAGTGAAATAGCAAAGTAATGGATCATTGGAATGGTTGCAGGGGGAGGCTCCATTCGACCATGGTTTTGTGAGGGGGAAGGGCGGTAAACTTAGACAGCCCCAGCTGAACTATACCTCCCAGCTGTCCAGATTTTCAAAGAATGAATAGATTTTTTTGCTTCTTATTTTTGGTTTGTTCCTCAAAATTTGTGGTTTCCTGGCAAATGATTTAGGAATTAAGTCACTAAATAATGACACACTAGTTTCAGACTTTATAACCTTCAGAAAAATGCATGCTAAAATAAGACCTGTTCTATCAACTGTCCCAGTTTATACAAGAGCAATTTTTAGTACTGTTTATATGTTCCCCCAATATATTTGGCCTTGTCCAGATTTATTGCATTAACAGGTTGAGAGGTACATGCAAATAAATTGCTTTATAGAATTAGGCACAGCCAAACCTCAACTGTCCCTGATTTTGGCTCAAAATGTTGCTCTTCCCCTAATGATCCCTCCACAAAATAGCAATTTTGGAAGAAAACATGGAGGGTTTACTTTACTTTTATAAATAACTGTAATGATCAGAGTTATACATTACTTTTATTTCAGAAATGCATGTAGATTCTCTAATTTTGTCAGCTGCTCTAAGTTAACTGTGCTCATATTAAAATGGTGTCCCTCCTTTGACAGGTTCCCAGATGTATTGTCTGGCAATTTTATATTTTTGCATCACATTTTTGGTCCGTTTTTCATAAAATTGCAGTTTTCTGGCAAATTAGTGGCACATTGTTAAAGACTGAAGTTAGAAAATAATGCAGACATTTCAGTTTTAGATTTCATACCTTTCAGAAAATTCGTACTGATGCAAGACCTACTACTATTCTATTATCTTTCTAAGTTTATAAGAGCAATATTTAAAAAAATGTCCTTATTTTTGGGCCTTTGCCTCAGTTTTATTTATGAGTTTGTTGCTGTAAGAGGTTGAGAGGTGTGTGTGTGTGTGTGTGTGGTAGGTAGCATACCTCTCAACTGTCCACATTTTGCAGAATGTCCAGATTTTTGCCCCATATTTTTTGTCTGTTCCTCATAAATTTTGTGATTTTCTAGAAAATCATTGAAGGCTGAAGTTGCTAAATAATGACAGACATTTGAGCTTCAGACTTCATGTCCTTTAGAAAAATTCATACTAGCACAAATCCTGTTATTCTAGCAACTTTCTCATACTAGCACAAATCCTGTTATTCTAGCAACTTTCTAAGTTCACGAGGACATTATTTAATATCTGTCCCTGTTTATTTTAGGCTTTGTCCACATTTCTTGCACTAAGAGGTAGGTAGGGGTGTGTGTGTGAATGAAACATCCTAGTTAGTGGTAGCAGGTGGTTAGTAATTTACTCAAGCTCAAAACCTGTACCTTAGTTACAGAAAACAAAAGCATAAAGTCTCTACCCCAACTACCATGCTGCATTTTTCAAAGAACTGACATTTCAGGTTAATTTTCAATTCAAGGAACCGAGTTTGAGTGAATTTATATTATATTACTGAAGAGGCATTACAGCGAATGCCTCTTCATCGACACTAAAAGAGCGAACCGTGAATTACGAGAATGGCCGTAGCTTGGCTGGGAAGGGGGGTAGCAGTTTGAGAGCTGTCAGTACAAATTTGAAACTCCTAGCTACACCCCTGCTTACAATTAGAAAGAGGGTGTGGAATGCAGCCCCCCTGAAAAATGTGTTTGCCTTTTGAGGGTTGTTTTTTTTTATTGGTGTTTATAGGTAAGGTGTGCTGTTATTCCTGACACATACCTATACATCCTGGGATAGTGAGACTAAATGAGCAAAAATAAAGACATACATTCCATACACTTAGTCTGAGATCACTGTGTGTGTCTCAACAGTTTTCTCTTTTCTTTGAAATATGTCAATAGACATGGTATATATAAGTTCAGGTGGTGTCTGCAGGAGGACTTTGGCTATCCCATAAGGGGGTGCAAGAGAGCTTGCCCCTAAAAAAAACTTTAAAGGCAACAGTGATGTTCAACAGCCTTTGTTTTCCTGTTTTCTCATACTTTTTTCATAATACTAGTGCTTCAAGTTACACATCTCAGAATTACAATAGGAAGTCAGTTACTCCTAAATAGAGTCTGTTTAACTCTCTATAGTCCTTACTTTTGAAGGGGACCTCTTCCCAATAGGTTGCAACAGCCATTTTTTATTATTTGTTTGGTAACTAGGATGCACAGCTGGGTCAAGGCCCATTTATAGTGAAAGATGTGGGGAATGGGGATAGGTTACTCTACACAGCCCCTAATAATAACTATGTTGATTGCTACACCTGAGACCATGATTAATGTGTACAACTCGTGATGTGAAATGTGAGGTGAGTTTCTATTCTATTTTCCACTGCCTCTTAATTAGGAAACCCTTGTTAGTTTACATCATTATGTGATGCTGGGTTTAACGTTTAAACATGCTCTAAAGATGACTTCTCCATATACCTAAGATTCTTGTTCTTGGCTACCCTACTGATTTACTCAACAGTATCATCCATGTCCATGCCTCTTGACCTCTTAGCACAATAATTCTGGACAGAGTCAAAAATAATGTGAGGGGGATGGACAAAGGCCCCATATGTGGGACAGATTTTTAAATATTATTTCTATAAACTTGGAAAGTTCATACAATAACAGGTTTTGTATTGGTATACATTTTGTGACAGATGGGAAGTGTGAAACCCAACTATCTGACACTATTTAATGACTTTATTCATCAATGATTTTTCAGAAAAACATAAACTTTATGAGGAACAGACCAAAATATGAGGCAAAATGTGAAATGTACAGTTGAGAGGTATTTCTGAGATCATTCATTATATTTCTCAGTTCAGTTTTCCCATGTCGTATCTACTGATTTCTTAGACTCGCCTTTAGGAATGGATTATGGCCAACAGCAGTCAAACGGTTAACAAGTCTCTGAACCAATAATACAATCCCCAGGATTCAGCAAGCATCTGTGCAGGAATAATTTATTCCTGCATGGTAGGGACTGTTCCCTTACAGCACAGCAGTGCCCCTTGCATATTCATGAAGGAGCACTGCCTTTGCTGTTAAATGGACACAGAGATGTCTACAAGTGCAGGGGATGTGTCTAACAGCAGAGCTCTCCCAATACTCATGCCCCTGCACTCCAGAATCACCTTTCAGCAATTACAAATGAGCAAGAATGCTTGTAACACCCCCAACCCATCAAGAAAACAAAAGGGCTCAAAGGCAAAAGGGACAATCCTCCTTACCAAGCATACCTCTCAACTGTACAGATTTTCACAGAATGCCCAAATGTTTGCCTCATATTTATGGTGTTCCCCCTAAAATGTGTACCTGTCTGGCAAATAGCTGAGGACTGAAGTCATTAAATAATGACAAAACATTTGAATTTAAGACTCCACACATCTGTCAGGAAATTCATGCTAATATAAAACCTGTTATTCTATCAACTTTTTAAGTTTGTAAGAGCAATATTTAAAATCTGCCCCTATTTGTCCCCATCATTGTAGGCTTTGTCCAGATATTTTGCTCTAAGAGGTTGAGAGGTATACTACCAAGCCAAAAGTTATAAGGACAACACAGGCAGAATAAGAACATAGCACACACCTCACAACCCATCAGAGTAAGTAATGTGGACAAAGCCAAAAGGGACAATTGTCCCACAAAGCAGAAAGCTGATAAAATAACAGGTTTAGCATTAGCAGGGATATTCTGAAGGTTATAGATAAAATAACACAACAAAACTTTTTTTTTTTATAAATGCCATAAAGTTTAAGTGTAGCTGCGCAGGTGTGCCCGTTGTTTAGCTACACTTAGTTCAGCTTAAACAGCGCAAAAAGTTAAATAGCAAGAGGCATCCAACATAAGCAGTATTGCAATAGTGTGGCAGTTAGAGCGTACGCTTTGCAAGCAATCATTCCCGGTTCGATCCCCACTGTAACCAATTCACAATTAGTATTACCTACTAAATAAAATATATTTGTTAACCGGAGTACTACATTAGGTTCAGATGTGAGGTGTCAGTTTAATAAAGTTGTAAAATCCCCATATAAACACAAGTGCCCCATACAGTATAGTCACACATGAATAAATGTAATGAAAGCACATTGGGGGATGTCAGAGACAGTATACAAATTTATAATATGTAATGAATGATGAATCAATGCCGTAAAGCAAATAGTCTATAAAATGAAAAATAAGCAATGCTAAGCATTGCTCAGCTCTGCTTACCAGGTGTAAGCATTGTGTAAATATGACTGCTAAGCAATGAGTGGCCCAGCAAAGTGGATTTGCCCATTGGTAATCAGTGCTGAACCTGTCCCTTTAAGCAATGCCAACCTTAGCTAAGCATGTTTACCTGTAGCTTAGTTTAGCTCAGCATATTCAAAACCGCCCAGTCACGGTAAAGTGTGAAAAACCGGCCGTATTTAAACCCCATAGGCAGGAATACAGCTCATAACTGGTTTCAGCTTCCCACTGTAGGCAGGATGGCTGGAGTTGGAGACATATTGCGCTTATGGGCACAGGTCTGGGGCATACAGGAGTCCAAGGTCATGCTAGGACTCCTGGTAAAAAAACATGATGAGAGACTGCTGCAGGGCCAGTACCAGGGCTCCCAATATTAAGCAGAAGCCAGGAACCATCTCGCCTATGATATCAAAATTGCCACTAGTATCCCTCAGACTGGTGAGCAGGTCAGGCACCACTGTGCCGACTTGAAGCAGAGAAAGACAGAGGTCTTGGACAAGTGGGTCCAAGAAGCAAGACAGAGGGGTGATGTCCCAGCAGTGTGTAAGTAGTCATACCATTACTGTTTACTAAAGTCCAGCATGTGTATGTGATGGATAGGTATGCCTAAATATATCTCTATTTCCTTTACAGCTGCAGCTGAGCAGGCTGTGAATCAGAAATCCCATGCAAGTAGGCTGCAAAGACTGCGTTGCGAGGCTGGCGAGTAACAATCCTGCTTGTAGTAGTCATACCAAATAAATATAAAGTAGTAGAAAGTCTTCTGTCAGTATAAAAACTGTTGTATGGGTTGTACTGAATAATCCAGACAATATGACAGTAATAGTCCCATATAGGCCATATTTAAATAAAACTGATTCTGCCTGGCTATAAAGCTCAAAATCATGGACTGGTTGTGTTTACTCTGGTATTGTATGGCATTTATTGTTGCATTCTCTGAATAGTAATGTTGTATTAACCACTGTTACCCACAATGTGCTACATAAAAAATGTCTAGGAATGTCTGTATAAGACTGTTGTAAGTACAAGATCAGATTGTACAACCAAGAGAGACTTAGACAGAAAACAACACTGAAGAGATAGACTGCAATATCCAAATAGCACACTCTACTGTGACTTAAATTGTTGTATTTTTAGCAGACACAGCCATGGTTAGAATCCTGGGAGTGGTAATATGCTGTATGCATAATCATACCTCTCAACTGTACAGATTTTTCAGAATGTCCAGATAATAGGCTCATATTTTCTGCCTGTTACTCTGTCCCCCTGGCAAATCAGTGGGGATGATCTCAGAATTGTAGTCGTGAAATAATGACATATATTTGATTTTCAGACCTCAAAACCTTTAGAAAATTTATGTTAAAACAAATCCTGTCACTCATGCAACTCTCCAAGTTTATGACAGCAATATTCATAACCTGTCCCTATTTGTACCCCCATGTTGCCAAGCTTTGTCCAGAGTGTGTACATTAAGAGATTGAGAGGTATGTGCGTAATATTAACTGGAATCTGGGAATATATGTAGAAACAGTCAGGTAGTGTTAACAAACATTCCCTCCACAGGACTAACAGGTAAGAGATGTAAGGATTTAGCTATAAGACAGTTGAAGTATACACTGTGTATAAACATACCATTGCCCAAACCAAGGCCATGGGGTATTGTAATAATACTTGTAGAGTAATGATTAGAGCAATGATCATTAGAGTTGTGAGTACTACAAGGATATATAAGTTGTTAATTGACATCTGTCTCTCTCTCCCCCACCATATCTGCAACACTAATCTAAACACACTAATCACTGGGTATGTTTACACCAAACCTACTGTTGGGACATATGCCCTATTGTTCAATGAATATTGAAATGTGTTTCTATTAATGTTCCATGTTGAAATACTATCATTGGTGGCCTGTTGCTATCAATGTAACCTGCATGCCATTGTATTGGCCACTGCGGTTCCATATATGCATGTGTTCTGTTTGCTATGCAACTGTTCCAAATTTGGTGTTTTGGGTTAATGGAAATAACTATGCATGCTGTTATAACTAATCTTGGATTGTGTTGACTGTTACTAACCCGCATGTGGTTTAAAACTGCAAAACAATAGCATGTATGGGAAGGCTGGTCCCGGCAGATACACCTCTCCCACCTCATCTGGCTGTGGCACCAGGCCCCAGCACATCTGGAACCCATCCCAGGACTTCCTTGTCTGCTGGTCCTGCACCACCTTTGGGTGGAACCACCTCAGGGGATAGGGCTTGTCTCCACCTGGCTGCGGGTGTGGACAGGATCCTCTCACCCAAAGTCCGGTTCACAGATTGGTGCATAGCAAGCTCTGAAGGGAATTCTCCTATGCCAGCTTGAGGGCCAAGTGGTACATTTAGAGGGTCAGCATGCCCCTCCTGCTCAGCCCCCAGCATAGCCACCTTCAGGCCATGAAGTTGCAGTGGTGACTGCCCATGGGTGGGGATCTCAGTCCAACTGTTTCCATTTGTGGGCTCATGGGCTTCCTATTTCCAAACACCCCTCACCATTCAAGGTGTTTTCTCCCCACATGTGTCATATACTGCCTCTGTATGCTGTCTTGTCTGTCTTCCTACCCAACCTACCTCCCATAATATACCTACTATCCTTCCCCAACATCCCACTCTCACCTTAAAAAAAAAAAAAAAAAAAAAAGGGGCAATCTGTTCCTCCAAAGAATTTCACTCCATAGATAGCTGTCCATTTCGCACACATGTCCACTGGACACATGTAATCTAGTCTGTCTTCATAATACATTATTGTTGTCCTCACCCCTCTCTCAGGAGTTTGAGTGTCCAAATCTATCTCCAAATTCAGTACATATGCACAGCTGTTGCTGTGAAAGAAATGGGTAGCTATGGATCTTCCCTACACCCAACCTGTACATCCCAAGCTACACCCAACCTGTACATCCCAAGCTACTTTCCCTATTGTTTTTCCCTCTGCATGCCCCCTTTTTCACAACTTTCCTATCACCCCTCTTTTCTTTTCTTTTAAAGAAATTAGTGTGGGGGTAAGCAGAAGTAAGCACTTTTAAGCATTAGTAAGCAGTTTTAAGCTTGTTTGGATGGCAGCAAGCAATGGCTACACAGATTAAGCACTGTCAGGCTGTCTGTAAGCATATTAAACCAGAAGTTACCATTGCTTACCATCATGCAAACCCACGCAAACTCACTTACAATGCTTAAAAGTGCCTTAATCACTCTGTATCCAGTAGCCCTTGTTCTGCCTAGCAACATATATATATATATATATATATATATATATATATATATATATATATATATATATATATATATATATATATATATATATATATATATATATATATATATATATATATATATATATATATATATATATATATATATATATATATATATATATATATATATATATATATATATATATATATATATATATATATATATATATATATATATATATATATATATATATATATATATATATATATATATATATATATATATATATATATATATATATATATATATATATATATATATATATATATATATATATATATATATATATATATATATATATTTATATATATATATATAGATATATGTATGTATATATAGATATGTACATATGTATATGTATATATATATATATATATATATATATATATATATATATATGTCTATATGTATATGTATATATACATATATATATATATATGTGTATATATATATATATATATATATATATATATATATATATATATATATATATATGTATAGACACTCCCCCTTATGAGGTCATCTACCTCTTAGGCTTATACTATGGTGTTGCTGCACCTACACAGTTGAGTGCAGGCTAACACTGAGGGGAAATCTGTGATTCAGTATCAATCCCCTCATTTGCATAAAACTGACTGCCAATGCATGGTTACAAAACTGACACTCGACCATCCCCTTAGCAACCACTATTCCATTGTATTGTTGTCTTATGCATGACATTGACTATTATGGTAGAATGCTGATTTTGGTTTAAAAGCTTATTTCTAACCTTTTTTCTTATTTTCAGGACAATCCCGTTTGCGCACCACTACCCTGTGCTTAAACGGCCAATATCGGCCAAAAAAATAAACATTATTTTTTATAATTTTGCAACTATTTCCCATGTCAATGGTTATATATTTGGCCATTAGCTTGCCTACTACATTGAATACATGCTTTCTTTGGAGCTGTCATGCCTCTGTTTTTTTAATTTGCAGAAATGTATTCGGTTAGTAGCTGACTACTTTTTTGCAGGTTACACTATTCCTGCACAGACGCCTGCAAATGAGGTAATTAGCATACAGAAGCTGTGTCTGTGTAGGAATAGTTTAGGAGCGCTCATACACATCCCGGGAGCTTGTTCCTGGATCACTCTTCGGTCATATTGCGTGCAGCAGCTCTTGCACTATTCCTGCACACCGTGCAGAGCTTGCTGAATCCAAGGGAATGTCATTTGATTACTTTATTGTTCTCTTTACTGCTATAGCAAGCTAAAATTCTGTAGAAGAGTTAACATGTACAAACTAGAACTGAAAGCTAAAGCTCTTAGCATTGTAATTATAAAGATAGTATTAAACCTCTAGGCAGTTCTGTGTCAGGTATTTAACCATCATTTGCAGCGTAATGAAAAGCCTGTACTTGACTGGTACTTGAACACAGATCCATAACATTTTAACATTTGGTGCTGCTGCTTCTAACGATTAAACAGCGTTTGATCATATGATTATCAAGCCAGTTGACCTTTCAAGGTTATAGGCCACTCCTTTCAAGGTTTTGCTATGTGTTACAGAACAAATTAATTACAAAGGTATTTATTTTTACATTTTTGTTACTGATAGTGTACATTTGCATATATTTACATTTTCAGCATAAATTATTAAATGGCAGTCCTTATTAGCTGCTATTAATCCACCTATAAGATGCCACACCATGTCAATGAAAGAATACTTCTCCCCTGAACAAATGTATCACATCAGAAAATTATTTTTTCTACTAACATAAAGCAAACACTAAGTTATTGACTGCAGCTAGGTCAAGGTCATGTTCCTCTAGTTGTCATATTATCTGTTTCTAATCTGTAATCTAGATGTGTCATGGTTGTAAACTGCAACCTTCTCTTCCCAACTACATATAGCTCTTAGAAACACTAGGGTTCTAAAATTAGGAGTGAGACATAACTATGAAAACTATGTCCGTGAATGCCTTCGGAGACACTAGTTGACTAAATAAACTGTAAAGCAAGCAATTCCTTTTCATCACTGAAATGATCAGTATGTGTTCTGTGTTTTTCCTTCACCAAGCTTTCAATCCTGTGTTTATAAAGATTCTTCTAAATAAGACTGATGCACTGTGCTTATGACTGGAATGATCATAACAGCCCTTAAGTCCATGTTCATAAGAGGAGAAACAAGGATTAACATATGCTGCAATGGTTTCCAATAGCATACGCACAGCACAGTTTGTTGCTATAGTAGCATTGCTTCCCTACTCTTGTCTTTTTACTCAAGGGATATACAGTGGCACTCAAAACCATTTTGCATGCTGCAGGACACACACAACATTAATCTACTATGTGCAACTTTATCATCCTGCCAGATTCCTACGGAAAATAGTTCAGGCATTAGGACTGCAAATTTTGTCTCCATATATCTCTGTTAAGATTGTCAAATTTTCACAAATATGCAGAGCATTTCCCTGTGCATGATTCATTATTTCATATTATAAAACTGCTGTCTTCGTTTAAAAGAATGTAGTGGATAAGCCATTTTATCGCACAAATACTTATCTAACATTCATTTAAAGAGATTTGACAGATGCAGTGCTTATACTGGAAGCCAGACATTAATGATGTTCAGCTCTAAGAAAACCATACAGGGTATGTAATTGTACTGGGCTTCATTATGGACAGTGCATGGTCATACCTGGATGGCATTAAAAAAGACAACGAGCAATACAGGGGATCTCTCTGTAGGGTAAAAGGCATTTTTATTAAGGAAAGGCCTGCAGCACTTTTCTACTTCCTTTTTAGCTCTCCTTTGCATAATAGTATAATCTTAAATAATTCAGCTTTGGAATGAATAGTTTTCTTCTATTAAACTTATTTAAAACACATAAATCCCTTTTATTAAATAAGTTTCACATAACTACTCTGTAACATCATTTTATCTGTCACTGTTCTTATCACATATTGCTAACTGAATTGTGGGTAAAGATAATATTACTCAGTTTTCCATTGCACGTTATTACCTCATGCTACCACCTCACCATTTAATTAATCAAACTGACACATCTACAACGGATGAACTGATGTCAGTATTTTATAAAACTGAATATCTGGTGTATTTCTTTTACAGTATTTATCTTTAAAGTCAATACCAGGCTGCAATCTGCATTATCTGTCCATCTACACTTCAAGGTAATGAAGTGAGTAGCTGAAGGTAGGAATATGCAGTAAAAGTATGTATTCCAAAGCATAAGAAAAATCTCTATATAGTAGAGAGGATCCAAGATCCACAGCCCCTGTCTCTCACATATCAAGCATTATCTGACCAAAAAGAGAGTTCAGTTATAAAAAAATTGCATATGCATCTCTAATGCATGCAGTTCAAACATTTTGATATAATGTAGTAAACCCATATCCTACAATATTTATGTATTTCCATTTCATAGCCACGTGGGTAAACTAGTCTATTACCCCTTTTCAATCACTGCATAAAGCAAACTGTATTTACAGTGTCTATATTAGAAGATTGAAGACACATTCTTTCAAATACGTCTTGGTCAAACTTAAAAGGCTGAAAATGCAAATAATCGAAGTGGCTGTTAAGCGAATTCTTTCCCTGGGAAAAAAATTCACTTGGCCACTTCGGTACTTTGCCATTTTCAACACTGTAGTGCAGTCTCTGAGTTGGTATATTTAAGTAGGGGGGTGGGGGGCGCAGGCCCCCACTTAATGTAATGTTTGAAATTGATTTTTATTTTCTTATTCTTTTTGTTGAAACAGTGATTTTTTTCCCTTGAAAAAAAATCACTGTTCTGACACTGAGAAATTGCAAGCTTTCGCTTACATAGGGTCGATCAATCACTGTTCGCTTTTTTAAGTGTTCAGTGATTTAATATAGACCCATATTTACAGTATAATAGAAACAGAGTTCTCAGATAAGTAAGAATATACAGTTACATACATATTTCTGCAGTGAACAGTTAAGTATTTCAGTAAAATATTGGTAACTTTATTTACATGCATACAAATACTTAGTCTGTATGTGTTAAAACATACAAAAGAAGTCCATGCAGTAAAATACATAGAATTAAAATATCTATGCAGCTAATGGATATTTAATTTAGCTACTGATTGTCCTGAACGTATTTGTGAGCACATTCAGAGTATATTACGTGCTCTTTTAAAGGTTTCAATGGCATCTTGATTTTTGACATCTGAGAGCAGGTGATTCCTGCTGGTTGCTGGTCCAAATCCAGAAAAAGCCCTTTCATCTATTCTGGTTTTAAAACCTGGACAAACAATGGGTTAGTTGTTACTTTGTAAGGTTTTCAGTTCATATATGATCTCTTGAA
The DNA here is from genome assembly GCF_019279795.1 of Protopterus annectens. NCBI lineage: Eukaryota > Metazoa > Chordata > Ceratodontiformes > Protopteridae > Protopterus > Protopterus annectens. The sequence goes on from NC_056748.1 coordinate 1,074,800,897, forward strand.
TGGGAAATTTCTGCTTTAACAAGGTGAAACACACCTGTTTTAGAACCTGGAAGAGCAATGAGCTAAGAAGAAAGGTAGCTCTGTTAGTGACCGGAAGCTATTTTGTGCTTACAGGGAGTTTAGAGTGATGAAAGGTAGCTCTGTTAGTGACCGGAAGCCATCTTGTGCTTACAGGGAGTTTAGAGTGATGAAGGGTAGCTCTGTTAGTGACCGGAAGCTATTTTGTGCTTACAGGGAGTTTAGAGTGATGGAGTGAAGGGGTGCCGGAAGTACTAATCTTTAGATTTTATTCTCTGCTTTTTATATTCTGTGGGAATTGTAGGCTGAGTGTAATACAAGAAAGAGAAGCCCACATTCTAATTTAGGTAATGGTATTCTCTTAGCAATTGAAGCACATGCCCTGGGGGTGGGGGGAGGGAAGAAGGGTGATCCCTCTTCAAAGTATCAGCTGAGCATGGACTTTATTGACAGTCTGTGTACTTTTGTAAAGGAGAGCTGGATCTATAATTAAGGCTAGATATTTCTGTTCTTTTGGGTTGGGTATACTGTTACCCATGAGATCTGTTACAAGAATGGGAGGAATATTTGATAATTTCTTGATTATGAGGAAAACCATAATGCCTTCTTGAGGTTAATATGCATTCTGTTAGATTGGGATTATTTGCATAATTGGGTGAGTCCTTTTGTAGTTTGCTTAGAGGTTACCATGGTTATTACTGTACTGCAGAAGAATATCATCTGCATGTATGACCAGTTTTAGGTGTGACAGTCAAAGACTTGGTCATTGACAAAACAGTGAATGGCGCTGGTCCAACAAGAGATCCTGGAGATACAGCTGTACTGAATAATCCAGTAGAGTAAAAGGTATTGCTCAAACAAATCTGGAATTTATTGTTTTGTAGGTAGCTTCTAAGCCACTGGATTGTGTTTTTATCAAAGTTTAATCATTCTAGATTCTTGAGAAGAATGTTATGATTTACACTTTCAAAAGCCCTAATCATATCCATAGCGGGGCCTGCAGCATACCTCTCAACCTCTTACAGCAATAAATCTGGACAAATCCAGAAATAATGGGGGGGGGGGCAAAGGCCCAGAAATAGGGACAAAACATTGATAGAATAACTTGTTTCTGAAGGGTATGAAGTCTGAAACTAAAATGTCTGTCATTATTTTCTGACATCAGTCTTCAATGATTTGCTAGAAAACCACAATTAAAATGGACCAAAAATATGAGGCAAAAATCTGCACATTCTGCAAAAATCTATACAGTTGAGAGGTATGGCTGGCAGTTATGGGGCCTTTATTTGAGCCACAGTAAATATTCTCATTAGCACATAAAAAGGCTGAACAAGTATTGAAGGAATTTTGGAATCTATGCTAAGCATTCCTTAGCTTTACACAGCCTTACACCTCCCTACAATCCCTGCTAATAACACATTCCAACTCCAAAAATAGCAGACTGCCATAACCCCCTGTGTGCAATCTTGCAAAAACCACTCACTTTGCAGCATTCCTAAAGTTGTGCAAATGAATATAATCCAATTCATTTACACTACCATCACAAAACTAAATGCACATGGTCAAAAATACATTAAGCACTGCATCACACCTTATATCATTGAGTAAAATCTAAAATTGGAGACTCCATTGTGAGAGTGTCTATATCACGTTATCGAAATTTTACTACATCGAATCACTAAAGGTCGGCCTCTAGTGATCGATGTAATAAAACATCGAATAACGTTAAAAAAAACAAACAAAAATAAAAACTAACTAGCGTAGCCAGGGAGGCAAGCCCCCCTGCACCCCCCACGTGGGGGGCTGCGCCCACCACACCCCCCTACTTAAATATTCCAACTCCAAGACCACACTACATTGAGGTAAATGGAAATCTCTCGCTACGGAGATTTTCGTTTACCTGCACAATGTTCTGCACTTTCGATGTTGTGCTGCCGACAATATCATCTTCGATCTTGTCGGCTTTCGACATTGTGAAGTAGACCCTTGTGAGACACACAGATGTACCCCTCACCACGTTGGATAAGAAGAAAGTCAAGGTTAGTTGTTTGTCGGGTGCCAGAATCTGCCATATCCCCAATGCACTCGTCTTTCAACAGGTACTGTTATGACTCTGTCAGAGTCCATGTTGGCATGAATGACTTGAGACGTACCTACCTGGACTATGTGAAGAGAGACATGATAGAGTTCGCTGAATATGTGTCCCAGACGGGTATGTTCCTAGCCTTAAGCAGCATTCTACCATCACCTAGAATGATGCCTCAAAACAAAAAGAAAATGACTGACTTTAAAAATTGGCTTAGTTTCTGGTGTCATTCCAAGGGGATCCAGTACCTGACAGCCTGGGATGACATGATTGACAAACCATGATGCTTTGCAAAAGATGGCCTTTATCTGTCTTCCTTGGGCTTCAGGCTCCTGGAAAAAGCTCTTCCCTTCCCCATAGTGCCTTTTTTAGGCAATATCATGAGATCAAAACTACCAACATAAAAATTTAATCAAAATGTAAATTAAAGGTCATGCTGCTTAATGCTAGGAGTCTAAACATGAAACTGCACTCATTGCAAGCATTCTTAACCCTGGAAGAAGCTGACATTTGTGCAGTCACATAAACTTGGTTCAAAGCTGCAGAGAGCACCCCAGCCATACCAGGTTACTCATCCTATCATTCATTCAGACCCCAAACTGTGAGCAGCAAAACAAAAGGGACTATATTAAAATCTCGAAGTCTGACAATATCGAATACGATACTGCTGACATGAGAATACTGAACGCAAACTACATCGAACGTTTAAACGGAAAATCTCCGTAGGGGAAGATTTCCGTTTACTTCAACGTAGTGCATTCTCGGAGTTGGTATATTTAAGTAGGTGGGGGTGTGGGGGGAGCAGGGGGGCTTGCCCCCCTGCCTACACTCTATTTATTTTTTTTAATTTAGTATTTTTTTTGTTTGAGTGATTTAAGACTTTGATCACTAAAGTTCGATCTTTAGTGCTTCGAAGTTTTAAATCTTTGAGATTATAATATAGACCCATATAAAAGACATACGCACCTCTAGGCTGGTCAAACCGTATGATGCACAGGAAACACTCCAGGTGCAGTTAACAATTGACAAGACCCCTATTATAGGCCTCCAACTCTGACTCAAGATGCCCACTCTACCTATCTGGACCACTTTGAATCTATCAAGATTCAAACCTTTACCCTGATCCTGGGCGACTTTAACTATCTGTCCATAGATTGGAAGAAAATC
>NC_056748.1:1074811667-1074861667 GCF_019279795.1 Protopterus annectens
ACAGCCTTTAACAGAGTACACTTTTTTTAAAATTCACTCAACTATATATAGCAGTTTACAAATTGATTAATAACATAATTGATTAATTACACCAAATATACACTTTTTAAACCAAATATTTTTTAAAAAGACACATACCTATATACATAGTTACTCAGAACTTTACTAGAAGCTATTTGCATGATTACACAAAACTTCTCCAGAAACATTCTTGATTAAGTCCCCTAGGGGACATAGTATTAAATTTCAAAATCAAAAACGCTTCTTTCTTTCTTAATATATATTTTACTTGTTCATCATTCATAAATTTATTACAAAATACTTTTTCCAGAATTGTCGTTTCAAAACCATCCAGACTACCATTATGTATTTCATTGAAATGTGTGGCTATAGGACTAGTTATTTTATTATTCCTCACATCCCTTATATGTTCCTTTATTCTACAAGAAAATTGTCTTTTTGTTTCACCTATATAAAATTTATTACATGTGCATTTGATAGCATATATAACTCTCTCACTTTTACATGAGAAACATTCATTTGTTTCAAAGTTTTATTATTAATTTTGTCAAAACGTACAGTAACATATCTACAAATTGTACACTTTCCACATACCATTGTACCTTTTTCTTTTATACTATCTGTTATTTCTACTTTTGGCCTGTTAAACCTACTATGCACAATAAAATCCTTAATGTTTCTACCCCTATTAAAAGAAAATGACAATTTCTTATCTTGTAAACAATCTACCTCTTTTTTAGAGATATTCCAACTAGATTTGATAATATCAATAATTTCATCTGATATTAATGAGTACGTAGTAGTAAAATAAACATCCCTTTTCTGTTCCTTTATATTTTTCTTCTTATAATATATAACACTAGATTTTCCATTATCACTATCCCATACTTTATTCAAACTTTCTTTAAGATTCACTTCATCATAGCCCCTTTCTTTAAATCTATAAAAACTATCTAATAGTTCTATATTTCTATCACTCAACTCACTACATAATCTTTTTATTCTATTAAACTCAGTATATGGAATAGACTTCATAGTATGTAAGGGATGAAAACTTTCTCCATGTAGTATATTATTACTTTCTGAAAATTTCCTATGTATTTTCGATATAACCTTGTGTTGGTAACCATCTCCTATTAATTCCACATCCAGAAAGTTAACCTTACTACCTTTCTGTAGTCCATCAAATTTTATTCCCATACTATTCACTTGAATTTGATCTATAAAATGTTCAACTAACTCACTACCCCCTTTGCAAATAAAGATGAGATCATCTATATATCTGTAATACTTAATTACATATTTGCAAAAAAACTCATTATTATAAATATGGCAGTGTTCAAACAGGCCCATAAATATGTTAGCATAACAGGGGGCAAACGGAGCCCCCATAGCTGTTCCCTGTTTTTGCCTGTATAACTGCCCATCAAATTCAAATATGTTATTTTGTAAACACATCATAAGTAGTTCTACTATGTATTCCACCAAGGGGCTATCTCCCAGAAAATGTTTTATTGCTCTAACACCATCCATATGTTTGATACTTGTGTACAGACTCACAACATCAATTACTATGAAAAACATCTCTTCATGCCATTTAATTTGCTTCACCATTGACAAAAATTCAAAAACATCCTTCACATATGAGGGTAACTTTTTAACTATTGGCATAAAGAATTCATGTAACAAGCAAGAGATATTAGTCAAAAAACTACCACTGGCCGACACAATGGGCCGACCAGGAGGATTTGCCAAATCTTTGTGAATCTTTGGAAGACAGTAAAAGCATGGCATTCTCGGATTGTCAATACCAAACTTATCCTTCACATCTTTGCCTGATAAATAATGTAATCTTTTGCCCTTTTCTACTAATGCAGTATACATAGCTTGAGCTTCCTCATATTCTACCATATTTATACATTGATACACTGTTTTATCATTTAAGTGTTTATAGCACATGGCTAGATATTGTGTATAGTTCATAAGAACTAACTTCCCACCTTTATCAGATGGTTTAAATATCATTCGTGTATTTTTACTTAAATCATTTAAGCCCTGCCACTCATTTTTGGTCAAGTTATATTTTACATCTTTCTTCTTAAAACTAATAAATTTATCATAAGCTATTTGTATATTCACATTCAAAACTTTGTCTAAACTTAGTATAGTTTCATTATAGCAATAAGGAACACAGCCACTCTTCACTTTTATATTGTCTGTGTTTAACTTACAATATGCATTATTACCCACAATTTCATCTTCTTCCATAGAACAACATGAGTAAAAACTATCATTTGAACTATTACTAAGTTCATCAGTACCATAATTTTCATTATTATTCACTTTTTCCACTGAAAAATAATGCATTAACTTTACCTTCCGTATAAAACGGAAGATATCACTTTTTAATTCATGTACTCTCGGGAACACAGTAGGTATGTATTTTAACCCTTTAGTTAACACAGACAACTGAGCTTCCGAGAGCTCAAAACCTGATAAATTAACTACATACTCACATACAGGTAAACCAATTGCATTTTTAGTCCCATTTGCCTCTTTTACATGTCCGTTGAAACGTACGCTGTTCTGGATAATAGCCTTGTGCTGGCCCATTCCAGCTGCGTTTTCTACCTCTATAACCCCCCTGAAATGAATTCATATATGTGTTGTTCCCCACCGGTGGAAGGTATGGAAAATCCTCATCCGTTTCTACTTCCGTAGCTGAAGTCACACTCGCCAGAAGTAAACGCTCTTGCTGCCATATTCTGCCCTGCCTTCTTCTGTTGTTCAAACTGCACGTGTTGTTTGCGTCCCTTAGGATTGGTTGCCACCAGGAAGGCCCTTTTATTGTCGTAGTCGCGAATATCACGTACCAATTTGTTTTTCTTTCTGTCAATCAATTCTTTTTCATAGTTGACAAGCTGTTCATTGGTTTTGACCAGAAAGGATTGAAGTTCCTCATGTGAAATCATGTTCGTAATGTCTTTACATAGCCCTTTGATCTCCTCCTTAAGTTTCTGTCTCTTAAAGAGATCTCGCTCAACTAGGATACGGACCCACTCCAAGCTACAGTTATGAGCAGCCGCAACCCACCTATCACAAAATCCCCGCTCTTCAGAAATAGTTAAATCAAACGGTGTGGAGGGGTTTTTTATAGCTCTAAGTCCTCGAGGAGTTATTTCTAACTCCTCATATCTCTGCATACTTTGCGAGTTCAAAAATGTAGCAGTTTCCCTAAATAACAACTTCTCCATCCGTGACAACATGTCTGTTATTTCTGGGTTGTGAAAGGTATTAACTTTTTTACCAATTATGGAAAAAGGATTTTGGTTCCATAACTTCCTATCCTTAATCCATTTATGAAGCACCCCATTATCTCTTTCATTGATAACACCTCCTTCATTGCGAACAAATCCATTACATGTCGAGTTCGACCCAGCTGCAACCTCTGCATTAGTGTCCATAGATTTAGGTAACATCTCCACCGGAGTATCTAGGAATATCCTAGGAAGGCCCACCAAAGAGTCACTGGTCATATTGAAAAACCACCACAAGCAAAAGATGATGAAAAACCACAAACTGCAAGCCAGCAACTCCTCAGATGGAATTTATTTGAAAAACCAAGATGAAATAAAATTCTCTAGCGCCTCGGCCAACAGCCTTTAACAGAGTACACTTTTTTTAAAATTCACTCAACTATATATAGCAGTTTACAAATTGATTAATAACATAATTGATTAATTACACCAAATATACACTTTTTAAACCAAATATTTTTTTAAAAAGACACATACCTATATACATAGTTACTCAGAACTTTACTGGAAGCTATTTGCATGATTACACAAAACTTCTCCAGAAACATTCTTGATTAAGTCCCCTAGGGGACATAGTATTAAATTTCAAAATCAAAAACGCTTCTTTCTTTCTTAATATATATTTTACTTGTTCATCATTCATAAATTTATTACAAAATACTTTTTCCAGAATTGTCGTTTCAAAACCATCCAGACTACCATTATGTATTTCATTGAAATGTGTGGCTATAGGACTAGTTATTTTATTATTCCTCACATCCCTTATATGTTCCTTTATTCTACAAGAAAATTGTCTTTTTGTTTCACCTATATAAAATTTATTACATGTGCATTTGATAGCATATATAACTCTCTCACTTTTACATGAGAAACATTCATTTGTTTCAAAGTTTTTATTATTAATTTTGTCAAAACGTACAGTAACATATCTACAAATTGTACACTTTCCACATACCATTGTACCTTTTTCTTTTATACTATCTGTTATTTCTACTTTTGGCCTGTTAAACCTACTATGCACAATAAAATCCTTAATGTTTCTACCCCTATTAAAAGAAAATGACAATTTCTTATCTTGTAAACAATCTACCTCTTTTTTAGAGATATTCCAACTAGATTTGATAATATCAATAATTTCATCTGATATTAATGAGTACGTAGTAGTAAAATAAACATCCCTTTTCTGTTCCTTTATATTTTTCTTCTTATAATATATAACACTAGATGTTGGCCGAGGCGCTAGAGAATTTTATTTCATCTTGGTTTTTCAAATAAATTCCATCTGAGGAGTTGCTGGCTTGCAGTTTGTGGTTTTTCATCAGTATAGACATATATGTTAGCAGTAGAGATGAATACATTGTAGCGAAGTCTTATTATAACTATTACACCAAAGGGATAGTATACATTGCACTATGTGAGAAATGCGAGGCATTCTACATAGGCAAAACAGAAAGGAATCTTAGGTAAAGGATCTAAGAGCACGTCTACCATATAAAAAAAGAAAATCAGAGAAATGCACTTTATAAGCATACAATCTTATGTCAAACTGCCAGATTTACATTTTTTGTATTAGAGGATGTTCCAATGGATGTTAGGAGTGGCCCATGGGAGACAAAGCTAGAATATAGAGAATTGTTTTGGAAAATCATATTAGAAGCCAATAAATGGCCAGACTTAAATGGCATGGTCTCCCTTGCCCCAGTTTTAAAATTAAGATCTGCTAAGTTATAGCAGATTAGATATATTAAATGTAACAGTTTTTAAGTAATACATATATTATTTTACATAGTGTTATTATATGGTTTTATTATTGTTACCACTAGATGAACTATCGTTATATGATTTATTGTACACGATTCAAGAGTATGTAAATATTACTTTTCATTGTTTTTTTATATTTTGCATCTGCTATTCAATTAATACTTTTATTCTTATTTATAAGGATGAGATTTTTAACAGTATTTTAATAAGGGATGTTTATTTGTGCAGACATTTTTATAGCATTATTGAAAAGTGTATGTTCTCCCATTTGATTTAATTGATTGATTGATTTATGCTTTAATTAGTGAGGGCTTATATTGGATTGTATGACTGCTTTAGGGTAATTTGATGAAGCCTGTGACACTACTGATGTAAAGATACTGGATTTGGAGCATTCATGGTGTATGTGTTTTAAATATGGCCGTTGGAGTGGAATGTTATCTTAATACATTTTGGTGTGTTATAGTGGCAACGGCTCATTGGAGTGTTCCTTTTGGATTACTATATATCACAGGTTGAAATTATAGAGCTTCATAACACTGAAAAACTAATTAATAGTATTTTTTATTGGGGCAAGCCCCCTGCAACCCCCTCACCCCTGCTAATTAAATATTAGAACTCTGAAATTGTACTGCAGTGAGATAGGACAACGTCCATGATCCCCACTGTACTACTTTCTCATTTAAGAGTTCCCCTTCACTTCAGTTGATGTTCTGAAAGTCAATAGTTTCAGCTTAATATTTAGTCATTCGAATTCTGAGCCATCAATATTATGAACTAGACCCATATACGTATATTCATACATACATATACATCTCTCTCTCTCTCTCTCTATATATATATATATATATATATATATCTATATATATATATATATATATATATATATATAGGTCTACCTGATTACGCTGAAAGCTGAGAAGAATGATGAGATAACCAACACCAGAAGATCGACAATGGAAAAGACCGATAATTGAGAATCCCGACGCTGAGAACACCAATATGTTAAGGTAAGTGTATGAGAGGGACGGACGTTAGGGTCAGGGTGTGGGTATGGTAATTGTGTGATAGTGCTGGATGTTAGGGTAGGGTGCAGGTCAGGTAAGTGTGCGATAGTGACAGACTTTAGGTTTAGGGGCAGGTTAAGTGAGTTAGTGTTAGGGTGCGGGTAAGGTAAGTGTGCAATAGTTGGAACCAAATGCTTTGCAAGTGTGGTATGCTCGGCCAAACCATTAACGAATCATGCACCAACGGCCAGCAATCACAATACTGAGACACTTAAATCCAAAGTAAATATAAAATATTTATTGAGTAACCATTTTTAAATTTCCTTGTTCAAACCGGTTTTGGCTAACCAGCCTTCATCAGTGAATAGAGTTTTCCATCCGATGTAAATGGTGAATATTTATACATAGCCCCAACCAATGAAAAACATTGTATGATCCAACCAAATAATTAAAGCAACTGAGTTAGCAATGGGCATCCAAGTTAACATCAAAGTCTAAATAATAATGTATAAAGTATAATAAAACATTACCTTAAAAATACATAAATATAAATAGATGTAAATATAAAGAGTTATTATCTCCAAGTGCATTATAGCAGCCTATATTTTAACATATAAAGGCATATGTGAAGTGCCACACATAGAAAATCCCAAGCACATTCCATATATATTATGATATAGAAATCAAGTATGTTATATCAAGAGACAGTTATATACATACAAAAAATATATTAGACTTATAGTAACATAATGTCTAAAAAATACATAAGTCTCAGTGTTCTTCAGTCAACCAAAGAGATTCACAAAATCATATATAGTATGCATGCCAAGTAAAAAAACTGTATACAGAAAATAATTATTTAGAAAACATGTTTGTCCATATCTCTCTCTCTCTCTCTCTCTATATATATATATATATATATATATATATATATATATATATATATACACACATATATATATTTATATACACACACACTCTTAGACATCTTGAAATTTCATAATTTATTTTTATTTTAACCCCTGCTATGAATAGCCGATGGATACATTTCCTATACATATATATAGGTTATGGCATATTTTCAAACAGAACATACATCAAATGATTTTTCCTTTTAAACATCCTTTAGTATAGGTTATTGGCATGCCAAGTAGAAACTAGGTACATCGATTTATTAATTCAAGAACATATTAACAATATATAAATATTAATATGCTCCTAATCATATTGGAATTTCAAAGATATATATATATATATATATAGATATATAGATATTATGCATGGGGAACTAACCCGGTTGATAGAGCTGGTGAGTCAGCCTACGTGCCGTGGTAAGGAAAAAGAGCGTATGATGTCATCAAGTGCGCACAGCACAAGCGGCAACTGTAACTCTATACCTAATGGCCAAGGAGAACGAGATGAGCGGAATTCTAGCACCTCTAATAGATCTAAACCTGATGTCTTAACCAACAAGACCGTCAGAGGGGGAGAATATGGATCGGAGGCAGAATTCTTGATATCTGGGGCCAAACCAAAATGGATGCCACCTAAAAGAACTTATACACTGGCGGTTAATGTTCAGCGTGCAGGTACTATTTCCCACTATACGAATGCTAAAAAAGATGTGACTGCTAAAGGGAATTACTACAAAAACTTTATAGAGTCGAATTTCGACTTTTGTGGGGAGAATAGGACACATGCTATGCAGGAAGGAAAACGAGTTGATAAAACGAACAGTTTTACGACATTAAAAGAACTAATGTTTGAGTTTGGTAAAAAGTTTAAAACTTGTAAGAGTCTACAACTGGAAAATAGTTATCTAATGAGATGTATTGAAACTCATATAGTCCCTATGGGACTAAGTTTTTTTAAATACCCTATGGGTATCGAGTTAGATAGTGAAACGAAGAAAGAATGTACTAAGATGTTTGATGGGTTTGGTATTTCGTTCATGCGTTTCATTGTACAATGCAATGACAAGAAAATATGTTCGCTAATGACTGATTTAGACAGACTGAATGATATTATTGTTAATGATGCATTATTTGATGAATATGAATATTGTATCAATGCTCAATATAATTGGGTACAGAAAGAAGTGGACAAGCAATTTGAAAGGAAATGCAAGAAGTACCAGAGAGATTTGGAACAATACAAAAGGGGAGATGCCTATAGATGGGAAAAGCATGACCATAAAAAAGACAAGGCCCCTTACAGGAACCAGTTTAATGGGAGGAATGGAAGTGTATATGACAAACAGGAGCACCAATATAGGGACTATGGACATTTTGATAAGTTTGACTACAGTAGTAAAATAGGTAAATCTTATGAAGGTAATGATTTTTAGGGGGGGGCAAAAGGAGAAGAGGGGTACACCAAGGGGACCAAATCAGTGGTCCAGGGGAGAACATCACAACAAACAAATGAGACAAGTAGGGGAGGGCCACACAAGATAGAGCACACTGGTAATGATGAGATAGTGAAGATTAACAACATAACTAGTGAATACAATCATATTTTCATACACAATTACACTCAAATGGAGGTAAAAGAAGAGCATTTCACCCTGTTCAGTAAGGGGATGAAGTTTGTACCAGTTAAGAGATTTAGAGTTGAAGATTTTATTATTGACTTCAAAAAATTTCTTAGGAAACTAAATCTAGCACTGATATTCCATAATGATAGGAAGAAGTCAAAAACTAATTGTGACTTCACGAAAAAAAGTACATGCACCCCACCCCTCAATACTACATTGGGGATATATGAAAAAATGGTCACCGAAGAGATATATGCATACAGTACTAAGGTTCATCAAAATAAAGTCAAATACAATCTGACTATATCTGAGGCCTCAGTACTAAAAGAACTCCAATCCAACAACAAGGTAAGAATTATGAAACCCGACAAAGGAGGAGGAGTGGTTTTATATGATCAGGAAGAATATAAAAATAAAATTAATGGAATTCTACTCAATTCAGGTAACTACAGTGTATCATCATTAAATGAAGTTAATATAGGGTACAATAAAATTAACCTTTATTTAGAAGATCTGCTGATATATGAAAGGATTAGTGGGGACCTTTACGACTATTTGAAAGTTGAATCCCCTATAATAAATACTATGGTAGGTATCCCTAAGATCCACAAAAATTTGGTGGATCCCCCTTTTAGGCCTATCATTTCGGGCAACAAGTCTAAAACCTTTAATTTTGGTAAGGTGGTAGATGGATGGCTAAAACCTTTATATACGTCTATCCAACATATCATCATTGACTCCTGGGACTTGTTGGGAAGGCTAAGGAATGACATGTTAACCCCTGGAGATCTTTTAGTGACTATTGATGTAGTCGACTTATTCTCTAATATACCACAGGAAGAAGGACTATTAAGGTTAGAAAATTGTATGAAAAAATTAAGTAATTATTCAAGTGAGAAGATTGAACTCACAGGGGAATTCATGGAAATAATTTTGAAACACAATTATATCATGTTTGAAGGTAAGTACTATATTCAAACAAAAGGAGTAGCAATGGGGGCAGCTTGTGCCCCTATGTTTGCTAATTTGTAAATATATGATTGGGAGGTCGAACATATATTCAACAGCAAGTGGTTCAATGAGATTTCTTGTTATTACCGCTTTCTGGATGATATTTTTATAATTTGGAAAGGCAATAGAGTTGAATTAGATCTATTTATGGCCTTTTTAAATTCAAGGAGTAATGATTTGAAATTCACTTTCAGTGCGGACCCTCATATTATGGCGTGCTTAGATACATTAATAGTAGTTGATGATGGTAAAATAAAAACCAAAATTTATAGGAAAGAAACATTCAGTAACGGTTATTTAGAATATACTAGCCCCCACCCCTTCTCACAAAAAAAGAGTATAATCAAGGGGCAATGTATAAGGGCCGCTAGGGTGACATCCGAATATGATGACCTTATAGTGGAATTACAATGTATAGGGGACATGTTTATCCAAAGGGGATACCCCAGGTGGCTGGTCAATGACGTTACCAGCTATGTGGAAAAAGAGTGGGGTAATAAATATGTACCTTTAATAGGAAAGGGACCCATAGTAAAGGCGTGTAATATGGAAGAAAATGTTGGGGAGACACACAAAGATTACACCAGTGCTTGTATACTACAATACACACCATGGACTACAAATGTCAAAAATATTATTTCCAACAATTGGAATATATTAAAAATGGATGGAAGAATTATTGACATAGTAGGGGAAGCCCCCAGGTTCGTTTCTAGGAATGGGTGCAACATGAAAGTTGAATTGGAAACGAAATTATTGACTAGTAATAAGGAAAAGGACTGGAAAGGTACCACAAAATGTGGCACCTGTAACCAATGTATATTTATTCTTACGGAAAGCAGCATTATATTGGAAAATGTTGCCGGTACTAAGATTATGTTCAGGAAGGGTAACTGTAGGACTTCCCATATAGTGTATTTGGCCAAATGTTCAAAATGTCCTAGCTACTACATAGGGAAGACTGACAGATCTCTTAGGCAAAGAATATATGACCACTATTACTGTATAAAGAAAAAAGACACCAGAAATGCCCTATGGAGACACTTGGCTGAAAGTGAAGGGTGTAATATGTTCCTTTTTGCAATATTAGATATTGCTACAGCGAACCCTAGGGGTGGGAACATTAGTAAAAAACTGGGTGAACTTTAAACAAGATGGCAAATTAAATAAAATGCTTCAAACCAGCCTGGTTTGAATGACCACATATCAATTAAGCCCATTTTGGTTAATATGGTGTAATAGAATGTTTGGTTATGAAGTTCATTATATCTATTGAACAGATGTAGCACTGTAAGTGAGTCATTTTTGTACTATGATATTTGATTTTAAGGGAATTGATTATATTATCATTTTGTATTTTAAATGAATTTTACATGTTTTTAAATTTGGCACACTGGCACTTTAATTTATTTATTTATTTATTTGCAGTTGGTTTACCAGGATAGTCCATTGGGCCAAAAAGAACCCGTTTTCAATGGAGTCCTGGGGAGAAAAGCTCCAAAAAACAAAACAAACTAGGTACAAACAATAGCATGATAATAACAATAATACAATTGTACAAGATACAGACATATGAGTTCGAAACTTCAGGAAACATTCAAACAATACTCAAAATATTTAAAAAACTCAAAACTTTAGGAACATTCAAACAATACTGTTTAGAGAAAAGTGATGTTACTTTACACATACAGAGTGGTTATTTTGTAAGGAACATAAGCTTATAAAGTACAGTCAGGTAACATGAGTGTGAAGGAAGATGTAAATACCATATTTTTACGAGGGGTGGGAGCAAGAGCATTCCCATTGTGGCCTTTTATGAGGGGTGGGAGCAAGAGCATTCCCACTGGGACCTTAGATACATATGAAGAGATTTTTTAAACATGTTATGATTGGGAGTAGTGCGAATCGATGGTGGGAGTGAGTTCCAGGGACGGGCTAGGTTAAAGGATAGTAAGTATTTGCCTGGAGGACGAGTTGGTTTGTGTACTTCTAATAGGTTTTGATTGTTAGACCTTAAAACTCTATCGGGTAGGTGCATCCTGAAGGCAGAAGACAGGGAGGGACAGAGAGATGGGTTGAGTATGAGCTTGTGGGCTAAAGTTAACTGAGTGTAGTTGAGTTGCTTAGGTAACTCAAGCCAGTTTAGTTTTCGGAGAGAGGTGCAGTGGTGGGTGGAGGGCCTGTGGCCGTTTGCGAACTTAGCGATTTTGTTATAGCAGGAAGAAAGTTGTTTTTTTAGAGAGGACTGAAGATTGGTTAGCAGAGGAGCTCCATAGAGAAGGGAGGGGATAAGAAAAGAAGAGGAGAGAGTGATTTTAGAGGAGCATGTGAGGTACTGATTTTGACGATAGAGCATGCCTAGTTTTTGATGTTTTTTTTTAATATTTAGTTGTAGATGGGAGTTGAAGTTAAACTGGTTATCAATTTGGACACCAAGTAACTTGGTTTCAGACACCAGTTCCAGGGATGAGTTATTTTCGCTAGTAATTGAGAATGTGTTCATATCGAAAGGAGTAGTTTTTGAGGGGTAATTGTATATTAATTGACTAATTAACCTATTTGACTGATGATGTAGTATATATTAACCTTGTGAGTATGTTTAGACTTTGTTCTGATGAAGTCTAAGTGTTTTAGATGAAAGCGCTAAACATTCAATAAAGGAGGTTTTTTACAGTTCTATGAGTGTCAGCATTTCGAATCCATACCAGGGGAGCAGATTGTTTTACTGGTTTATTGTGTTGACTGTTTCCAGTTCTTTTTAGTTTCTAAAATATAGGCTATAATACACTTGGAGATAATAACTCTTTATATTTACATCTATTTATATTTATGTATTTTTAAGGTAATGTTTTATTATACTTTATACATTATTATTTAGACTTTGATGTTAACTTGGATGCCCATTGCTAACTCAGTTGCTTTAATTATTTGGTTGGATCATACCATGTTTTTCATTGGTTGGGGCTATGTATAAATATTCACCATTTACATTGGATGGAAAACTCTATTCACTGATGAAGGCTGGCTAGCCGAAACCGGTTTGAACAAGGAAATTTAAAAATGGTTACTCAATAAATATTTTATATTTACTTTGGATTTAAGTGTCTCAGCATTGCGATTGTTGGCCATTGGTGTATGAAGTGTGCAATAGTGACAGACTTAAGGGTTAGGGGTGGATTAAGTGAGTTAGGGTTAGGGTGCGGGTAGGGTAAGTGCGCGATAGTGACAGACCTTAGGGTTAGGGTTTGGGTTAAGGTTAGTGCATAGATAGTTGTGTACGTAAGGTTTAGTGTAGGTTTGTAAGGTTTTTGGTGTGCTTGTGTTGTGTGTGTGTTTTTCAGGAAAGGTATTTGTTTTGTTGATTGTCGGGATTGTGGTTTGTCAGGCATGTGAAGTTTCGTGTTTTTGAACTTTCGGTTTTGTCGTGTCGGTTATTTCATTGTCTGTGTTTTGGCGTGTCGGTGCTATCAGGTAGACCCATATATATATATATATATATATATATATATATATATATATATATATATAGACTGGATCAAGTATGTACTTTTTTAATCACTGATCAACATGCCAGGTGCAATATCGCTGTCACAGTTGGTAAGAGATTATGCCCTTTTCTTCATTTTGTGTGATCTCTTATTGTGCAATCCTGGTGTTGGTATCTATAATTAGCATGGATTATGGGAGTAAGGACTCCCAGAAGGTGGTACAAGATGACTTGACCCCCCCCCAAAAAAAACATGAGTGATTTGGTTTTCGTGTCACAGCATATTGCCTTAGAGGATGCTCTAAGTCAACCTAATGTTCTTCAGATTGACTTACATGTATCATTGTATCTTTAAATATATTCTACTTAATCTGTCAATAAAAACAGTGCTCTAATCAAAAAGAAAAATAGGTACACATTTCATGACTTGAAAGAGGGAATTGCTGTCTTTTGATAAATCCTGCCCAGTACCATGGCTATGCAAAGAAACCAAAGACATCATAAAGCTTAGAGATGAAGCATGGAAAACATGGTCCCATAATAAACCCACCTCTAATCCACAAAACTCAGGCACTTTAGAAATCAAACCAAAAGTACCAAAAGTACGGCTAAACAAGAAAGAAAAAAAACTACTGTATCACATGAGTATAACTACACCAACCCAAAATCTTTCTGGAAATCCATAAACTCTGGAAAAAAAACACCCAGTCAGCCCCCTTCTATCTTCCCAGAAAAGGGAACCATGTCCACTCAATTCAACAGCCACTTTATTCAGACAGTAACAGATTTGCTTACTAATACATGCAATTCTCTCAGCCCTTCTCATAAGATCAACATTTCCACTGCCTTTGCATCTGAAGTCATTGGCACCTCACAAATTAAACTCATTTGTAATCTAAAACCCACTACCCTAGATCCAGACCAACTGCCAAAAGAATATCCTAAGACTGCAGCTGATGCTACTGACTGCACCATCTCCATTTTTATAAACTGTTCAATAAAAGAAAACTGTTCCTGAAATGTGGGGAAAAAATCCTGTATAATACCATTGCACAAAGGATGACCTTCATCTGAATTCTCTAACTACCAGCCCATATCTATACTGTCCACGGTTTACTATCAAAATGTTGAAATTCATATGGTCTAACGTACATTTGATCATCACACATGGTTGACACACTAATATTAAGTAGTTCATTTGGTCGACAGAAAGTGCATGCAAATTACCTGTCGATATTATGTTGACAACAGGCAAGAATTTACCCTTGTCAGCACTGTTGTACGATCTCAGAGTTGTAATATATAAGTAGCAGGGGGTGTGGGGGCACAGCCCCCCTGTAAAAACACTAGTGTTAGTTTGCAGGTGTTTGTTGATCATTTAAACTTTGACATTTTTATTTTCAGTATTTTGAACATTTGATGCAATGATTTTGACGTTATGATCGCTGACCATATGAATTTCAACATTTTGATAGTAAACCACTGTCCACTCTATGCAAAATATTTAAAAAGGTGTCCACACCTCACTACTAAAATATATAATTGAAAATAACCTTTTCACTTAAACCCATCACTTCTTTCGACCCCACCGTACCACAACCTCAGCCCCATTAGCCAATGTAACACCAAATACGTTAGTTTAATTCGAACGGGTTCCTATTACGTGATCAAAAGACCACAATTTTGAACGCTCATAAGAGCAAAAATGCTGCGTATCAAAACTATTATTGTGGGGGGCTGCACCCCTCACTAAATATATATACCAACTCGGAGATCACACTACAGTGAGGAAAGGGCAAATATTCCAATTTTCACTGTACTGCGATCCCACAATACAAATTTTGATATGCGGCATTTTTACTCTTCTGAGCGTTTGAAATTGTGATTTTTCGATCACTTAATAGGAACCCAATTCAAACACCCAAAGGAAAACTGGCTAGACTTAAAAATGGCACAAAAGGGCAGCTATGTTTAGAGTTCATAGTAGCTCATAATGATACATTTATTGCTTTAATGGCATTAGAATTGATAGTATTGTTTGTTTAGATTACCTTCTTTCATATGGTTGCCTTATACCATTTGGAATGCATTTGCCTCAGTTATTGCATTATAACTTACTGTAAATAGCTGATAACAGAAAATGACCCACGTTGTCTGGTGCATGTACCTTAATGAATAGGAAAATGAAATAAAAATTTAAAACAGCACACAATAAATTACAGAAAAAGCATTTTATGTGCATTAACCATATGATGGTGTACTAATAACATTGATTTGAGCATTTTGGGGTTAGATTAGGTTGTGCTGGGTGGTGGTGTAATGGTTAAACTGTTTGCCTCAGACACAAGGTTTGATTCTCACCTTTGGAAAGGAAACTGGCTGGGCCTAAAATGGCTCATGAAAAGAACTAGCCTAGTACTCAACTATGAACCTATGAGCATTACGTCTTATCATTAAGCTGACATCATTTACTTTGCCTGCTTTACCAAGAATGTATCACTACTATTCCTGTGTCATCAGTCATATAATCAGCACACCTCAAACAAATGGAGAAAAACAAACTATAAACTCTATAAGCTATGCCACCAAACACAAAAATACCATTACATTTATACTTCAGACAGCCCTCCAGTATACCAGTAAGTTCAATACTCTTCACCTTTCTCCTTTAGCAGACTGAATGTTTACTTGTAGGTCTCATGCACTTTATCTGCAAGCTTATTCTAACCACAAAATCTATTTCTAATCTTTTTAAATTAACTATAAAACCTCTACTCAAAGCAGCTGACACTAGAGCCATTGAAAACAACAGGCCTTGAGGTACCTTGGCCTGTTGCTAAAATACTAGGAAAAAAACACTTATGAATTAGATTTTGAGACTATAAATGAAATACTTTCTAACAAACAACATGATTTTAGGAGCGAATACGCTAATATTTATTTCCTAAACACAAGATACATGGTTGGATTCTTAAGGTGGGTTGCATAACAGTTGAGGTGTTCACCTTGTAGGCGCAAAATACAGAGTTTGATTTTTAATGGCTAGGCTTAAAATGGCCCTTCATCTATTCAAGATCAGTTTTATACTCAAAATGAAAGTTATACCACTACTGATAATGGATGGTTATCAGGACCTTTAACTTTTGCCCTCAAATGGCCTTTACAGTGATTGCATCACTCCTAGCTTTTGACAAAGTTAAGCAAATTTACATTTTCAAATGAAATTGTGGATAATTTAAATATGGTCTCGCAGAACATTCATAATAAAGGCTTCATCTTCTACTTAGTAGTATTGGTTTACTTCAACGTTCCATGTTGGGCCCCCACTTCTGCTCTCATTGTGTATCAGCCACCTTCCCTGGGACACCCCCAACTTGAATTATGCCCTTCACATGGATGACATCTTCATCGCACAGGCAGCCCACTTTCAAATGCACATTAGCAGCTTCCTAGAAAATGTTTTTAAACTACTTTGGAACTGGCTTATTGACAAATGATTTACAACAAACACTAAAAAAAAAATAAAAAACAAA
Source organism: Protopterus annectens (assembly GCF_019279795.1). Lineage (NCBI taxonomy): Eukaryota > Metazoa > Chordata > Ceratodontiformes > Protopteridae > Protopterus > Protopterus annectens. The sequence continues at coordinate 1,074,828,341 of NC_056748.1, forward strand.
CAAAAATACAGCGTAATGTTATTCGGAACTTCCAAGAGTTTTTCACATAAACAATCTATCCACTTTTGTGACCCAAACAATAATTTGATACCTTCAGCTATATAGCAGAAATATCTTGGCCTGATTTAGGACAAAACTATATCCTTACTACCACATTTTATGCAGCAGGATCAAAGTTTTTGCCCAACTTTTAGTGTACAGAATATCCCACTTCCCCACTGAACTGTAAAACAAATCAATAATACACAACACAAAACACAAAGGTTTAAAAACAAATAAGTTACCAAAAAAAGAAAATATAAAGCATACAAAACTTACCTCCGAACTAGAGTAAAAAAGCCGCCAGCACACAGCTCATTCAGAAAAAACAAAAAACATGTAAGCTACCAAAAACACTTACTCAGCAAATTAGATAATTATAATATTCTCCTGAAAATGAAAAAGTAGTAGTAATGCAAAATAAAAAAGCAGAGAAAAAAATTATATATATATATATATATATATATATATATATATATATATATATATATGTAGGGGTCTGTCATGAGATAAATTGCATATCTCACATGGCAAGATCATGGAGTGCATTTCTTGACTTATGGTTTCAATTTGGTTGAGAGTTGTTTTAAAATTTTAATGACTCAGGAGTTCATTAGGATCTGAAGAACGCTATGTTTGCCGAAAGCACTTGTCCAAAACTAAGGTTTAACTTGTATTTTAATTGAGAATAAAGTTCTATTTTTATTTGTAATATTTACAAGTCTTGCCACAATTAGCACAACTGCCTCTTTCTATGATGATACGCCATGGACTTCGTTTGTGTATTGAATTAGTTTTTCTACGCCATATGAAATTTGCTCATCCTGATCAAAGCATTTCATTTAGCTGCACCCATTCATTGTGTGTGTGTGTGTGTGTGTGTGTGTGTGTGTGTGTGTGTGTGTGTGTGTGTGTGTGTGCTCGCATTTGTAGTAACCACAGTAAAACATTTAATCTAATGGGAAACTTCATATTTTAATGCTAGCTAAGTCATTTAGAGACAGTCACGTTAGAGAGAAACAAAAGCTAATTTACAGTTAAAGGCAACACCAAATGTCCTTTGCATTTGATTACTTGTTTATCTGTTTGTTTTTCTTTTTGCAGTGATAATTGAAATCCTCCAGTGGACACATTAACACTAAAGAACAGTTGTTAAGTTACTAAATAACAACACATAAATCTCTGAGCTTCATATAAACACTGCACAGATCTTAGAGGCAACTAATTAGTACCTCACATTCCTGGCAGCAATTAACACTGAATGTGTTACTTTTTATACAGAGCTTAAGAGATGAATGCATAGTACAGAGTTTCACTAGAAGTGCATTACACTAGAGATTTTAAATTCATTTCTTTGTATTCTCATACACACATACCCATACTATACAGATATACAAAACAATGATGAAAAATATTGCAGATAGTAAAGACAACCACAAGGCCTTCTATACTTATGTAAAGAATCTCCATGGCAATATCCAGATTTGCTTTGAGCTACTGCATAATGGTACCTTCTATACTGAGCCAACAGATATTGCCAATATACTGGCCAACAGATTCAGTGCCAACTTTACCCCCCCCCCCCCAAAGGACCAATCACAATACCAGCAGATTGCCAGGCACCCAGTATTACTGCTGCACAGGTTAAAACAGCACTGTCCAAGGCCAAGAATACAGCTTCTGTGGGACCTGACAATATAAAAAACAAGCAGAAAGGCTAGGACTCCTTGCTCCAGTAGATAAAGATATGAGTATCCTCAGCAGGAAATGTAACAAAGCAAATTCCTTTAACGCAAAATTTATTAATACAGCGTTTTCGCCGTGTGTACTGACACAGCTTCTTTAGAATGAAAAACAAGTAACAATTGCTCTAAGTCAATTTTTAAATCATTTACAAGGAAGTGATGTCATGGCCAATGAAAAAATTGGAGATACATAAAGACATAAAAACATTTTGTTTTGGACGAAGCAATTGATCAAATACAGGGCAGCATTAGGGGAGGCCCCACACCATTACTATTAGAACTTTGTGAACTTGAGTGGCAACTCAGAACTGATGCATTCAACCATCCAGCATTAAATGAGAACTGTAATATTTCATCAGTTTTAAAACTGAGAAGTTACCTAAGATAATTACAGTCCCTTTCTGCACTTTTACTTTAGATGTATACTCATTCATTTTTGACTTCCACAGTAGTTTCTTCTTTTAGTTCCTCATATGTATATATATATACTTTCTTGCTTCCTTTACTCCAGAAGCATTAAACAGTCACTAGATGTGTTGCATTACACTGTATGATTTTAAATTAATTCTATTTTCAAAACTAAAATTTCTTTGGTCACTAAAATCATTACTTTCTTGTTGTGCTTCGTTTTATATATATACACTTAAGGCACACATGATTTTAACCTAATTTTTAACTTGTCAAAATGATTATCTTATTGATATGCTTCGTCCAAAACAAAATGTTTTTATGTCTTTATGTATTTCCAATTTTTTCATTGGCCATGACATCACTTCCTTGTAAATGATTTAAAAATTGACTTAGAGCAATTGTTACTTGTTTTTCATTCTGAAGAAGCTGTATCAGTGCACACGGCGAAAACGCTGTATTAATAAATTTTGCGTTAAAGGAATTTGCTTTGTTACATTTCCTGCCGAGGATACTCATATCTTTATCTACTGGAGCAAGGAGTCCTAGCCTTTCTGCTTGTTTTTTACTGGTTTCCCTGCATTTCGTTTGGACCTGACAATATACCCGTCTGTATTCTACATGAACTACAGAGTGAACTGGCACCTCACATGTGTGCCCTGTTCAATCACAGCCTCACCTCAGGCTTTGTCCCTACCGAATGGCATACTGCTGAAGTCATCCCTCTCCACAAAAGAAGGAGTGACTACAGACCCCGGGAATTATCACCCAATTAGCCTGACAAGTCTGATATGCAAAGCTATAGAACGCACCATCATGGACCTAATAAACAAGGATATAGGGAATCTCCAAACTCAGGATCCTACACAGTTTGGTTTTGTGAAGGGTAGCTCACGCCTGCTCAACTTGGTCGACTTCTTTGAGTCAGTCACCAGAGCTGTGGATGAAGGCAAGGTGGTTCATACAGCCTACCTTGATCTGGCCAAGGACTTTGATACCATTTCCCACTCAGGAATCACAGAAACACTCACTAAGCTAGGCATCAACCCCTGTATCACTAGGTGGGTTGCAAACTGGCTCACAGATAGAACTCTCAGTGTGAATGTAGCTGACTCCATGTCAGACTGCCGACCAGTCATGAGTGGAGTCCCACGGGGTTCGGTCCTGGGTCCTCTCCTGTTTTGTGTTTACTTCTCTGAAGTCAAGGCCAACATAAAGGGACACTGGCTGACAAAGTTCACAGACGGTTGCAAGTCAGGAGCTATTATTAACTCCCCAAGTGATGCTGACATTCTACGCAAAGGCCTCAATGACACCAACGACTGGTGTCAGAACCATGGCCTTAAGCTCAATGCCAAAAAAATGTGTCATTATCCTCCTTGGGAAAAACCCAGTTCCCTTGAAGGCATTATGAGAGATCTGGAAACACAGGTTGACAGCAACCTCTCTTTTGACCACCATGTTGCCACTGTGGTCAGAAAGTCCTTCTATGTGGCACATCTCATTAGTAAGGGTTTTGCATCCAGGAAAGAAAGAGGTCATTGTCTCTTCCCTCATTAGGCCAATTATTGAGTACAATGCCCCATTGGCATGTACCTCACTAGACACCTGCAACAACTGGAGAGGCCGCAAACGTACTTCACAAAGAGGATCCTAGGCCTTAAAGTCTTGTCCCATATGGATAGACTGAAACAAGTCTAACTATTCTCTGTCTCATATCACCTACTTAGAGGTGATCTCTGCTTGACTTACAAAGCCATGCCTGACCTAGCTCTGTTAGAAATGCTACACCTAAAGAAATCCCAATCCCTCTGCACCACATGCTCCAGAGACCTCAACCTCATTACCACAATCAACAGAACATGCTGAAGGGACAGGTTCATAACCCAGCGACTGCCGATGCTATGGAATAGACTTCCCATACATGTCAAGCAGAGCACCTCATTAGCCCTCTTCAAGTGAAATCTTGATGAGTGGATGGGAAATAGAAACTTCACCCCGGGGATCACTTCAGTGGCTCTACTGAACAGAGGAACTGGGAACTAAGGTTGGGTGTCACGATGCCAGGGTAATCCTATGGGCTAGGCATGTAAAGCCTCCAGGGCCATTAGCCTAGTACAGACTTATGAAAATATACTAACTTTACAGTCTCACAATGGAAAAAGGACAAATTTCTCAAAATAGAGCACATTGGTCTTAAGCAATAACTTTTTTTGTTATTACAGCAAATGAGCAAGGGATTTTCACGATTTGTCACATCAAGAACAAGTGAGGAAATCAATTTTGCATGCAGTGTGTTCTATTGTGTTCTATTGTGTTCTATTGTGTTGTAATAATAACAACAACAACCTTCTATGGAAAAGTAAATATGCTTGAGTGAGTGAGATGTCCCTTACTGGTTACTCATTTTGTGCATCAGAATAAGTGACAATGAAGTAAGCTATCAGACACTGTTATTCTTCTATTATATTTTAAACTTGAATATTATGGCTCAGACAAGGGACTTAGATTTCTGTAACTCCCTGAAGGAATAAGAAATAGATTCAGATGTCCATTTGGAAGAATAATGTGTCAAGTCATTTCAATGAGTCACCAGGTATGAGTTTAGTATTAAGGGAATAAAGTGTGATGATCATGGGTGTTGTGTGGTATATATGAAGCCTGAAGAATGCAGAAATGACAGAGGAATGTGTCTGTCATCTGTAGTCAGAAAAACATATTCAAAGAAACAACACAGAGCTGACAGAGAAGTTCGTATGAATGTGCTTATTAGCGCACATCATAACAGACTTGTGAAATGAGTGCATTTTATTCTTCAGTGCATTAGCACAAACAACAGCCGAGGACCCATCAACTCATATCTTTTATTTAAATTTTCACATGCTCTTATAGCACAATAGTGACTACTGGAACAGATGCAATGATTTTGAAAGAATATGGTGTAATTAAAATAAAGAGGGCAGTGAAAGAAATGACAGTGTTGGAAACGTAGGATTTTCAAGATGTCATGTCAGATCTCTTAGCATTTTGTGGGGATCTGTATGTGCTTGCTAATCTCTAATATGTGCACTGGGCTATTGCTTGGCAATGTAGGAAAAATGGGCACTAATTAAAAAAAAGACAATGATCAGATTAGTATGAAGACAGAAGCAGATGGCTTTGAGGAACTGTTTAGTATTTTGGGAATTTGTGGGGTAACCTGCACATGCATGGGAAGGCATTACATGCCACTACGTTGATTTGGGTACTGACAGCCAACTCGGGGAGGGATTGTGGTCTAGTAGAAATGCCCTGGCCATCCATGCTAATGACAATCCATGGGGTATGCCCTCTGACAAGCTTGCAGAAGTGGTACAGGGTACGGGGCGCTGAAGCAGGAACACCACCACTGCTGATATTAATCCACCCAACAGGTTCCTTTTGCTGTTAGTGCAGATTGTCTGGGGAGGGAGGCTGGTTTAAGGAAAGTTGATGGTCCATGGATAGTTCAGGCATGAAGTCTTCATGCCTCCCTGTGTAGCCACAATGTCCCCGATAACAAAATGTCGGACTCATTTGAAGAAGTCTGATAGCTGGCAGGTGCAGATGCAAAAAGCATCTGCATAAAAAAAGGAGTTAAATGCAGATTGCTAAATAGACTAAAGAGATACTACGAGGACATTTTTATAGTTGCATAAATGCTTTTTCTATAACAGTAAGACATGGGAATAAGAGAAATGTGCAACACTGCAGAAAGTATACATTCACTTGTGGCAGGAAAATAAGACAATTCATTTAATTCATTTTTGTTACAGATTTTATCCTTTTACAGGGCTGAGTGGAAGCAGAGTCATAGTCAGTCCGGGCAAACAACAAACATATGTAGGAAAACCAGGTCAATAAAATAGCATTCCATCGTAGTAAGTCCACATTCTTACACACACACACACACACAATTTGAGTGTTTACCAGCTCACTTACCTAAATGGCTTTAGAATGTGGAAGCAAACCAGAGAATCTGGCAAAACCCCATAAAACATTATGATGTTTTCACTTTTCTACTTCATTGCGTCAGTTGTTGAAGACAATCAAAAGTCACCCAGGGGTGGGGGCTGTTACTTGTCTCATGTATTCAAAAGAGACGATAAAGTATTGTAATGGGTTGAAGTTATTTATTGTACAAAAACATATCAGGAACAACTGGAACATGTACTTAAGCTAATTGACTCACTTATTACTTCAAACACACTTGCATGTGCATCTCCATGCTTGTCTGCATTCACTCTGACTATATAAAATGGCACTGATCCTGCACATGCTCAGTGACGTATATGTAGATGTTATCTAGATACAGTGCCTGAGTAGGTAGAATATACTCAACGATCTACAGGGACTGCAGTAGTTCCAATCCAACCGTGCTGTATACAGGGACAAACCGAAATTCCACATTCAGAGTCAAGTTTACAATATGTGAACTTATATCTTCACTTTTGGCTCCTATATCATTGTTTCATCCTGCCTACAAATTGCTTGGGATATTTCTCGTGAATTCTGCTAGTCAAGTTTTTATTGTTTTATCCTCCATACATCTGCTTGGGACACTTTTATGGATTTCTGCTTGCGATTCAAAATCCAAGCCAAACTTCTGTTAGACAGTCAGATTAGAAGTCTAGTTTTTTATGGCATCATGATGTAGTCTCATAATTTTTACTTTTTCAGTATTTTTTTTGTTTGTTGGTTTGCTGTCTACTACAGCCTGAAATAACATAACTATTAATACCTGAAATAACATTATTATTAATACACTTAAAATAGAAAAACTAACTGGTACTTCCCTAGACATCCCCAGTGTTGAAATGCTAATAGCACACCTGAATATTAATCCACACAAATCCATTATTATCATAGCCACCTACCAGCCCACAGGTAACAACCTCCATCCCTCCTGTCTTGGTCGGCTTCCTCTTTTAGCCAAGAAACTATGATCCTAGATGACTTCAAACTTGACTGGCTCTCCTGTTCCTCTAACAGCCCTACCAACTTTATTAACCTGTACAGTTTCCCCAAACTATAAGATGTAACACTCCAAACATTCCAAAATAACTATCATTACTTGACTGGATATTAGCCAACAAGCCAAGCTTGGGGTACAAAGCTGGCTGTCTACCAGTCACATTAAGTGACCATGCCCCTACATTTCTAGTCAAGAAAAGAATTCAAACCCAAACCTGCATTCTCTTCAAATACACCCGTAGCAAGAAAACCTTCTCCCCTGATACTTTTAATCTACTACTTCAATATTGTGACTGGTCTTCATTAATAAACCTAGAGATAGACCTTACAGTAAAATACTACAACAATAATTTCCTTGACATCTTAAATAAGCTTGCCCCCACCAGGAAAATATGCCACAAATCCAAACAATTACCATGGTTGTTGAATGATACTAAACTCCTAATTAAAGATAGGGATAGAGCCTGGTCACTATACCACCATGGCTGTCAAATGATACTGAACTACTAATTAAACTCAGGGATAGAGCCTGGTTAATATACCACCATGGCTGTCAAATGATACTGAACTACTAATTAAGCACAGGGATAGAGCCTGGTTACTATACCAACATGGTTATCAAATGATAAACTCCTAATTAAATGTAGGGATAGAGCCCGATCACTATACCACTATGGCTATCAAAAGATACTGAACCCCTAATTAAACATAGGGATAGGGCCTGGTCACTATACCACCATGGCTGTCAACTGATACTGAACTCCCAATTAAACATGGGGATAGAGCCTGGTCACTATACCACCATGGCTATCAAATAATACTGAACTCCTAATTAAATGTAGGGATAGACCCTGGTCACTATACCACCATGGCTATCAAATAATACTGAACTCCTAATTAAATGTAGGGATAGACCCTGGTCACTATACCACCATGGCTATAAACTGATACTGAACTCCTAATTAAACATAGGGATAGAGCCTGGTCACTATACCACCATGGCTGTCAAATGATACTGAACTCCTAATTAAACATTGGGATAGAGCCCGGTCACTATACCAGACCACCAAAGACAAACGTGATTTCACCCTATACCAGCAATTAAGGAACCAAGCTAAGAAAAAAAAGTCATCAACAATTAAACTTACTTTCTCACCTGCCAACAAAAGCACCTGCACAACTCACAAAAGTTCTGGCAAAATATCAACCACCTCCTTAACTCTGCATCCCCCCACACACATCTAATACCTCTGAGCCCTTAGCTTCACAGTTCAACTCTCACTTTATTAATTCTATCACCTTACTGCTAGATAGCAAACAAAACCTACCACTCACAGTCCCCTCGCCTACCACTGACAAGATAAACTTTCTCTTTTAAGCCTATTCAAACTGCTTACATAAAAAAACTCCTAAGTAGACAAACTAAAACCCTGCTATCTTGCTGCAGAGCATATCTAACAAATTTCTAAAAGTAGCTGCTCCACCCATTGCTTACCCCATAGCCATCCTGGTCAATCACTATCTCAGAATAGTATGTGCCTCACCTCTGGTAAATTTCTCACATCATACCCCTCCAACAGGGGTGGCCTCTCTAGTGATATTTCTAACTACTGACCCATTGCCATCCTTTCTCCCATAGCCAAAATCTTAGAAAAATGTATACACCAACAATTAATGAATCACCTCACCACTAACAACCTACTATCCAGCTCTCAGCACAGTTTCAGACCTAAAAATAGTACAAATACCGCACTAATAACCTTTACTGATATTATTCATCACCTCAAAAATGAATGACAGCTAGTCTCAGCAATTTTCCTAGATATATCAAAAGCCTTTGTGACCATATTCCACCTACTACTTAATCTCAACTCATCAGCCTTAGGTCACTCCACAAGTACAAATACAACTCTGTCATTGTCCATGTTGGAGTAAATGACCTGAGACATACCACACTGGACTACATGAAAAGAGACATGGAGGAGCTCTCGGATCTTGTAGCCCAGGCAGGTATGACCCTAGCCCTGAATGGCATCCTACCATCACCCAGAATGATACCACAGTACAAGCAGAAAATGATTGATTTCAACAATTGGCTAAGTTTCTGGTGTCATTCTAAGGGGATCCAGTATCTGTCTGCCTGGGAGGATATGACTGACAGACCATGATGCTTTGCCAGAGATGGCCTGCACCTGTCACCCCTGGGATTCTGGATACTGGCTAAGACTCTTGCCACCCCTATAGTGCCTTTTTTAGGCAGGGTTCAAATGACAAAATTACCATTGTAACAGAACAAGCAAGCAAAATATGAGGGCAATGCTACTCAATGCTAGAAGTCTAAACCTCAAAATGCACTCACTCGAGGCACTGTGCAGTGACAGAAGCCTGGTTCAAGGCTCCAGAGAGCACCCCTGCAATACCAGGCTGAAATTCATACCACACCTTTTGGCCACCTAACCTGGACCGAAACATTAAAGGCGGAGGCGTGTCAATATTCACAAAGGATATCCATACCTCCAAGCTAGTTGCCCAACATAATGCATCTGAGATCCTTCAGGTGCAACTAACACTAGGCAAGACTGCAATCCAAACTGTAGCTTGCTACAGATCCCCCACCATATGCCCCATGATTCCCACTCCACGTTTCTTAACATACTGGAAAGTATTAAGGTACAACCAAATACCCTAATACTGGGTGACTTTAACTACCCAGCCATTAACTGGGAAAACTACTCATGTACCAACACATTTGCCCAATGATTCTTGGCATTCATTAATTCCAACGCCTTGGATCAACTTATCCATACCCCCACCAGGGACACCAATATCCTAGACCTGGTCATTACCAACATGGGCGACTGATGCTCCACACCAGAGGTCAGCTCCTCGTTGGTCAGATCTGACCATAAGCTGATCACCCTAAACATCCACATCACCCCCATTAAGTTAACACCCGTAAAATACTTCTCCAAAGCCAACTTCATGCTTCTAAAGACAGAAGTGGCAAACTTCACGACACCCATGTAGACGGAAAGTACAAGTATGACTTCTGAATCTTACACCAAAGCACTGTATGAACACGTGCACGAGTGCACCGTAAGAACACGTACACGAGTGCACCGTAGGAACACGTACACGAGTGCACCGTAGGAACACGTACACGAGTGCACCGTAGGAACACGTACACGAGTGCACCGTAGGAACACGTACACGAGTGCACCGTAGGAACACGTACACGAGTGCACCGTAGGAACACGTACACGAGTGCACCGTAGAAACACGTACACGAATGCACCGTAGGAACATGTACACGAGTGCACCGTAGGAACACGTACACGAGTGCACCGTATGAACACGTACACGAGTGCACCGTATGAACACATACACGAGTGCATCGTATGAACACATACACGAGTGCACTGTATGAATGCATACACAAGTCCATGGATCGTGCCATCCCAAACAGAACCAAGACGCTCTCCTCCAAAAAAAAGGAAGCTATTCTGGTGGTCCCCTGCCATAAATAAACTCTACAACAAAAGGAAGAAACTGTTCCAAAAAAGAGTAAAATCCAGAGATTGGAAAAACTCCCTTATCAGCCTCAGTAAGAAGCTGAGATCCCTCATAAGATCCTCCAAAGTACGTTACAAAAATAAAATCACCTCAGATTCTAAAGACAACCACAAGGCATTCTATAGTTATGAGAAGAATTTCAATGACAACACTCAGATCTGCTCTGAGTTATAGCACAATGGCACTGAATATACAGAACCAACTGATATTGCCAACATCCTGGCAATAGGTTCAGTGCTAATTTCACCCCCCTCTCACCCCCTAAAGTGCCCATCTCAATGCCAGAAGAATGCCAAATCCCAGTAATCACGGCCGTACAGGTAAAAACTGCACTCTCCAAAGCCAAGAATATAGCATCCATGGGACCAGACAACATCCCGGGCTGTGTTCTGCACGAACTACAAAACGAACTGGCACCCCATCCAAGAACCATGTTCAATCATAGCCTCACTTTAGGCTTTGTGCCTACTGAATGGTGCACAGCTACAGTTATCCAACTCCACAAGGGGGGATCCACCACGGTCCCTGGGAAGTACTGCCCCATTAGCCTGACAAGCCTGAGCTGCAAAGCCATGGAACGTATCATCATTCTTCTGCACAATCTGACCACTGAGTGATTCACTGGTCAACTCAGGAAATGAGGATGTTTATGACAAGCAAACGTAAGCATTACTTAACAGAACCTACCAACAGGCTGTGTTAAATGATAAACCAGGTTGTTGTTTTATTGTTCTGGCAGTTTAAAAGTAATTTAGATAGTGAATAGTTCTTAATATCAGTAAAAAAAAAAAAACTTAAAATGACAATAATAATCAAGATGCAATAACATGAAAGCAACATCTGATATGAGTGCCAAACATCAACTGATTTGATAAAACAACACAGATGTTTATTGACTAAAAAAATAAAATCACTCTGTTAGCTATACTTGTAAAATTGATTGATTATTGCCATAAAGTCTACTTGTGAGCATCCCCATGCACTTCAGGATGTGTTTGACACGTTATCAGATGTCTTTATTCTGAGCAGCAGAAATGCTCCTCATACAAATGAGGAGTCTAGCATCATCTCAGATGTCTTTATTCTGAGCAGGCAAATGGCCAGTCAGGAGGAAAGGCAGTGTACTATGCACTCTCTGTTACAGTACTTATAGTGGCATTATGATTGTGATGCCCCTGCACTGGCCCAGTAATCAAGGTCCCTCAATCCTCACCACTGGCAACAGCTAGGGGATGTATTCAATTGGGAGGATGACAGGTACACAATTAGACTCCCCACTGGCACAGCTATAGGGTTACGATCTTAGCTCAATGCTTAAGCCGAAACCTCCAGCACCCTCTCTGTCCAACCAGTGTTTTGTGTCCCTGCCCAAGACACACACACACACACACACACACACACACACACACACACACACACACACACACACACATACATCTGGGAAAGGCTGGCATAGATTTACTAGCTATGCCCCCCTTCTGCCTAGACTATATGGTAGTCACCACTACCACCAAACATTCTTATCAGCTACTCTAGGCCCTTAACAAAGGGTGCCCAATTCTACTATGCAATGTTGCTAATAATCCAAATAGTAGTTGTGACAAAGCACCAGGCTATTAGGAGTGTCCTGTACAGTGTCACCAAATACATATGCAAGTACTGTCAGAGCTTAAATATGTCTCACAAATATCAGCCAACACAGCTTAAACGTATTTAATAATAATTAATAAAAAAATAAGGCAATACTCAGAAACAAACAGTTACTTCAGAGTTCAAAATAACAGGAAATATTTTAAAACAACATTGCAGGACAGCCTCCTAAATATAGAAAACATCTAAACTATTCATTACTATATTCCTAATGTTATCTAAAAGAAATTACTGTATCCTAGTTACTTATTATTAGCAAGGCAAGTGCAGATGGTGATAATGCGTGGATGTTCTCAGGTCAAAGACAAAATACACAGTCTCTCTTTGAGAGAGTTTTTAAATTACTATCAAATATTACTGTTTGGTTAGCTTGGATGACATCACTTTTTGTCACCTGACTTCAGTTCCAAGCTAAACCTTTTTCAGAGACTAACAGAATTTAGAAGCTCTCTGTGAAAATACATAACCTTCAGATGTTTGCACCTGCTATATGATATAAAACATCAAAACACAAAACAATGCAGAAGGCACCCTAGTTCTAGACATCCTGTCTCCTTGCTGCATTGAAACTAACTTTTATAGCAAAATCATAAAACACTTTAATTTCAACTTATTTTCTTGAAGTTTCGCAAGTTAACCTTTTATGTCCCAGTAGGGTACACTGTGGATATATCTTTGAAGCTCAGTACTGTACAAACCCTGTTCAAGACATACGTTTGTGTCAACAGTTTAATATACACATAACATACAGTTCTGTATAAATCATATCGATATTCACAAATGACAGAATTATTTACAAACTTCCAGATAGCTGGGCTGGAAGCGTAACAATGATCATACAAAGTTTAGATGTAAGAACTGGATCTAAAGGAATCTAGCAGGATGAAAGTACTTATCAAAGTTGAAACCTATAAAAGAATGATCTGGAGTCAGTCTTTTTTGAAGCAGGAGGATTTGGAACATGATTTATCTTGTTTTTATAATAAAACTATTTAGCTGAAAAGATTTCTCTAAATACTTGACTCTCGACAAACCTGTGTTGGAGTATCAGTTGCTGAAGAAGGAAAAAAACTTCAAACACACAGCATTTTTTCTTTTTTTGTATCTGTGTTATTAATTTAATATGGGTGCCCTACATGAATGTCGTCTTTAAGGCTGAAGACTATGCAGGGATAGAAACAAGTATCCCTACATCTGTGGTAATTAATGCCAAGATGAATTCTTGGAAATTAAAACTGAAACATTATTGGTCATTTTACCAATTAAGTGTAACCAGGATTGAATGCATAAATAATAAATCTGAAAAGCAATGTACAATGTAGTATGCAAGCTGTCAACCTACTTATTAAATTATTTGCTAATATATTTTCCATTTATTGGGCTGTCAGTCCTAACTCACTGAAAATACGATTCCTAGAACAGTTGTCTCTATATCAGCTCTGCTGTGGGATGTTTTGCAACCATATATTATGTCTTCCCTTATTATGATGTTGTGTTATGGTGTAGTTATGACATAAGTAGTGAAGTCATGGGGGGGGCATGGTATGTATATGGGGGTTACACCCCAAGCAAAAATGCTTTGAGTTGTTACATTTAGTTTCAGCAGGTGTGCTTTTCAATAAATTTGACTTGTCTGGTTTGCTTGCAGGGATTGTGAATTCCATAAGTTATATTGAATGGATACAGCAGTCCTTTTTTAGCTGTGAGCCATGCTATAAAGGTGATGGCAAATGTAATGTACTGAAATAATTTATTAGCCAATCAACTTGCACATCTTTTAGAAGTGGGAGAAATTAGATTAGGGAAGAGTTCTGCTTGACATGGATGGGAAGCCAGTTCCAGAGACAAGGTGAGCTATTGTAATGAATTTGATTTGATGAATTTGAAAGTAATTGGGCTAATTTATTGGTTTGGTTTTAATGAATCAATTGAATAAAGGTATATAAATGTATTAATGGGCAAAAGACAGTTATCTGATGAAGTCCAGGGTGGACGAAAACGTATGTTTGGAAGGAGCGTTAATATTGGATTGTGACAATAAAACAGTTTTATTAACCTAAACGATGAGTTTTTCCTTTCGTAGGCACTGTGGACTTGTTTTCTTGGTAATTTAAGTGCCTAATACACTTTTTTGGTTGACTTTGGTTGGTTCGTGTTTTCGAAAGGGAAGCTCTTTCCGTTTTTCAAAAATGCGCTCTGAAGGACAAGAGGAAGTAGGTGAATCCAGGAAGCTCATTGGACAATTAACAGAGGTCATTGACTTGCTGACGCCCCTCTGCCAAAACCTACTATCTAATGGGAACAACGGGCGTGCAGACGCCAACGAGAATAGAAAGCTGGGCGGAAATAAAATGAAAAGAAAAAGGGAGTTTATTGGTGATTCGGAGGATGCCGACGACCCTAGAGAACATAATGTTTCCAGCTTTGATCTGGGATTAACACCAAGGGCGTTACAAGTAGAAGCAGGGGAAGCGGATATTGTGAATGGTGATTTTCACGGTTTAGGTGCTAGAGCGAGGACTGGACGTTCCTCTGCAGCACTTGAAGGTACTGTAAACTTTACAAACGCTACAACCAATGAATGGTTGAAAAAAGACTTTTGTTTCAAAACGGATAGTAATGGAATAACTGGTTACAAGAAAAAACATGTAATTGGTGAAAATGATTCTTATGTAGTGAAACTGAATAAATTACATACTATGATGTTGAAATTTAGAACATATACCTTAGAAAATGCCTACCTGACAGAATGTCTTGGTCAAAAAATTGTCCCAAAGGGACTGAGAGTTTATAAATATCCAAATAATGTGGAAGTAGGTTCCATTTTTCATCAGAGTTTAATAAAGACATTTAATAAATGTGGGTTAGAGATAGTGAAATTAATTATAGAAGAAAATGAAAGAAAACAGACCTCCTTAAAGAAGGAAATAGATGAGTTGGATGCACACATTAAGAATGATTTAATTTTTGGAATTAAAGAAGAAAGGGAAAAGTATTTCAAGTTAAGGAAAGATATTGATGGGAAATGTGATGATATTATCCAAAGAAAAATGTCTAAATTAAGGAGGGACATTAATGAATACAACACTAATACTAGTTATCCTGGCCCACCCCAGACCAAATGGGACAAGTATAAACATAGAGAAAGATGGAATAATTTTAATAAAGACAGTGGATGGAATGATAAAAATTATGATGAAGAATTCCCCCCATTAGAGAGAGAAGAAACGAGATATGAACAAAATCATCAAGAGTCAAGAAATTTTCATATAGGGTGGAGAAAGGGGAGAGGGAGACAGTATTGAAATGTATCCCTACCCACATAGGTTTAGAAGTAGCTCAAGACACTGTTGTTTTAGACAATGTTAGAAACATTTATCATGATTTTACTGTTTATAATTTTAGTAATTTAGTTTTAACAAAAGGACATTTTAGTTTGTTTAGTAAAGGTCTGAAATATATACCCTACAGGAGAGGTGACATTACAAATACATTACTTGAAGTGAAAATATTTATAAGGAAATTGAATTTAGAAGTATTGGCTTCAAGAGCAGGTTTTAACAGAAATAATATGGTTGGAAGTGAACTTTCTAGAAAATCAATTTATAACCCCCCATTACTACAGATTGGAAAGTGAGGTAAGGAAGTCCCAGGAAAACAACAAAGAAGCTTTTATACATTATAATAATTTGAATAGTGAAGAAAAAGAAGTATTAAAAGATTTACAAAATAATGACTTTATAAGAATAATGAAGCCAGACAAGGGAAGGGGGATAGTTGTAATGGACAAAATAATATATGAAGGGAAAATGAATAATATTTTGAGGGATGAAACCAAGTACAAAACAGTATCTAGAAATGAAGTTAATATGGCTTATTGTAAAATTGATCTGTTAATTCATGACTTATTATTAGAAAATGTTATTAATGAGAAAACATATAGGTACTTGGAAGTAAAGAAACCCAGAATTGCAACAATTTTTGGAATTCCAAAAATTCATAAGAATTTAAATAACCCCCCTCTACGACCCATAATATCTTCTGAGGGGTCGAAAACAACACCCCTGGCGAAATATGTAGACTTTAAAACGAAACACATTTGGGTGAACAAAAAAGTGATTTTGAAAGATTCATGGGACTTTCTTAGGGAACTAAAAACTAATTTATACAAAGAGGACTTGATATTCATTACCATAGATATAATAGACTTGTTTTCCAGTATACCATGTAAAGAAGGAATGGAGATATTTGAAGAAAGTATATTTTCTGATAAAAAAATGACACAAGATGAAAAAACAAGTACAGTTGCACCCATGGACACAATATTGAAAAACAATTTCATTATGTTTGGAGGAGAATATTTCCAACAGATTTCAGGTGTGTCCATGGGTGCGGCATGTGCCCCTACGTTTGCAAATATTGTGTTAAGCAAATGGGAAGAAAAATATATACTCAATTCTTGTTTCAGTAAGTATTGGTTAATATACCGTAGATTTCTCGACGATATAGTTATGTTTTGGACTGGGGGAGAGGAAATATTTTATGAATTTTTTGAATATATAAATCAGACCACCAGTTTTTTAAAATTTACATATACTATGAGTTTTGATAGTTTAAAATACCTTGATGTGGAAGTTTATAAAAAGGAAGGTCAATTTGAAACTAAAGTACACAGAAAGGACACCTACGTGAACTCTTATTTACATTATGATAGTGGACACCCCTTACATTGTAAGAAGAATATTGTGAAGGGTCAGTTTGTAAGGGGTTCTAGAATGACCAGTAATCAAACTGACTTTATAGAAGAATGTGAAAAACTAGAAAAAATGTTCAAAGATAGAGGATACCCAAAAAATTTTGTAGAAAAAATGAGAAAAGAAGTGGAAGAAGGAAGGATTGATAGATTCCAACCAATAAAAGGGGTAATATTTGATTGTCACTTTGATGAAGGAAACAACAAAGAAAAAAACTTAATGAAAGGGTATCAAGAGTTTAGTGGTAGAATATAATTCAGCTAATAAGAACTTGAGAAAAATTCTGGAAAAGGAATGGTCTACTTTTTCGTCATTAACTGATATAGATGAAATAAAAAAGATACAACCCAAAATAATATACAAAAATGCTCCAAATTTGAAGGGTATACTGGAAATAACAGGATTCAATAAAATGGGATTAAATAACAAAAGGAAAGGAACTTTTAAATGTGGGAAATGTCATCAATGTCCGTACATTATGAATACAAATGAGGTTAACATTTATAGTAGAAAAAGAAATATTAAGAGCAAAGGGTTTTATAACTGTGATTCAAGTAGAGTAGTGTATATAGTGGTGTGTGGGAAGTACCAATCTTTCTACGTAGGTAAGACGGAAAGAAAACTCAAAAAAAGAATCTACGAGCATATTTATGACATTAATAAGGGGAAGGAAACGAATGCACTTTATAAACATAGTGAAACCTGTAGTGGGTATAGTTTTAGATTTTTAGTGTTGGAACAAATTAAGGTAGATAATAGAGGTGGCCCCTGGGAAGAGGTTCTTGAAAGTAAAGAGCTATGGTGGCAGGTTAGCTTAGAAGCAGGAAAAGAACCAGGATTAAATGACTACCTGTCTATTGTGTCCTTGTTGAAAATAAAATCAAATAAAATTTAATTGTAATAACAACAAAGAGACACCAGAGGGGGCAAGACTCTAAAGAAATAAACAGTATTTCAATGTGAATGTTTTTAATGTGAATGTTCTTAAGTATTTATTTAAAAGAGAAATAAATGATTTTATTTCTAAAGTTTTTAAACATTTTTAAGTTTGTTTTTTAAGAACTTTAGGTAGGCAAATAATTAATCAACATCATAAATTATAAAACATTTTTAATATATACTTGGTTTAACTAATGAATATTTATGAGCTATTGTAATGAATTTGATTTGATGAATTTGAAAGTAATTGGGCTATTTTATTGGTTTGGTTTTAATGAATCAATTGAATAAAGGTATATAAATGTATTAATGGGCAAAAGACAGTTATCTGATGAAGTCCAGGGTGGACGAAAATGTATGTTTGGAAGGAGCGTTAATATTGGATTGTGACAATAAAACAGTTTTATTAACCTAAACGACGAGTTTTTCCTTTCGTAGGCACTGTGGACTTGTTCTCTGGGATATGTACCTGTCCTTCCAGTATGACCTATTTATGTTACAGGTGAGGTTTAGGTCACAATATTGGATAATTGTGATGCTGTTTGTTTTGTGGATGTGCAACAGTTCCATCAGAGTGAGATCAGGTGATGCTTTGTAGGACAGACATAGATCACCTCTCAGGAGTCTTTAGGATACAGAGGGCTTTGAGGTTGTCCTTGTAGGACATGTTTTTTATTCCCTGTATTATTTTTATGAGGAAGCTGTGTTGATACTGCAGTTGCTGCATATGCCTTGTCAGTTACACGCCAAAGGGTGTATTGAGTTTAATGATTGATCTGAAGAGGGTGATGTATAGTGGAACAATGACTTCCTTGGACTTGGATGCCATACCCACAGAATGATTTCTTCACCACTGCAGACAAATGATGGACAAAGGCGAGTTTGCTGTCTGTATGCATTCCCAGATCCCCAACCAATGGGTCTACTCTTAGAAGTGTTTTGTCAATGTGGTAGTTTTCAGAGGTAACCATCTTCCCAAAGGATACTACAAACTATGCATTTCTTGGCTTTGAGGTTTAGACCATACCTCTGGCACCAGTTATTCATCTCTATCAGGATTTATTAAAGGGCATTTGAGTCACTGGAGGATTCTATTTCTGCACCCAGTTTCCACTAATCTGCCATTATGGTCAGTCACAGGTCCTTGACAGAGTGGGTTTATTTCCAGTTTATTTAGCTTTTCTACTTTGCTTGAGTGGGGGGTTGTGTTAAAAGCTTTGGCCAGGTTGAGGTTCGTGATCTCATTGTTTTACCTTCATACATTGTTTTCACAACCTTTCCAAAATGTCCATTAAGCTGAGTAAGCAAGACCTACCCTTAATGAATCCAAACCAAGACAAGTCCAGTATTTGTGGGTTACTTTTGTCCTTATTAATTTGTTCCATCACATGTCTTTCCATAGTTTTGCATATAAGAATGACCAGATTTATGCTCTGCAACTACCTGGGTCTGTGGAAGGTCCTCCCTTATGCAGAGGAATGGTTGTAGCTGTTCTCCATTTGCTTGAGTTGGTTTTGCTATGTCTCAAAGTTTAACAGGCTGATAATGCCTAAAAAAAACACACTGTGGGGGTGGACGTGATATTATACAATATTTGAAAGCCCAGAAGGGATGGGTGCAGACCATCCCTTGCAAAGTACGGTGGCCTTCCAACCATATCCGGCAATGCTAACAAATATTTTACTCCCTTTGAATGACACCAACATCTAAACCAATTATTAAAGCAAATTATTTTCTGCTGATATTGTGGCGTCATCCTTAGAAAAGGTAGAATGTCACTCATTGCTAGGCTCATACCATTCTATGACACACAGACTTAGAGTTCCATCATCTCTTTCTTCATGTAGTCCAGGGAGGTAGGTGTCAGGTCATTTGCAACCACATGGACTATGACTGAGTCATGCTGGTTTTTGGGGCTCAATGACATGACTGCCCATGTGGTCTGGAGGATCCTGGTCCTAATAAGCAACTGACCGTAACCCTCTACTTACATAGCCTGGTGAGTGCAGCATGCATCTCTTACAAAGGAGTCTCCTATGACCAAAATACTTGGTTGTATGTTGGCACGCCTTATGTGTTTGGAAGCTGATACACCATGAGATGAGGCTATATAAATCATGGTGGGAGCTGTTTTGATTAAGTTTCCTTGGAAGTACATTTAATATTTCATTATGGATTGCTATAAAAAACATTTTGCTGTATCACTGTAATGTTTTAACCTGCTGTTTTCTGTAGTTCAGAAAGTTGAAGTTTGTTTACTGGGGAGATCCCAGTGAACTGGTTGCCCATTTTCAATGGAAGCCAGGGGAAAAAAAAGCTCCAAATACAAATTAACAAGTACACATTAATTGCAAAGTAAACTTTGTAAAAGCCTTGTAAGATCTATAGAATGCAATATACACAGAGATAGCTAAAATACATATTGATATAAAGGCATTTACATAATGGATAATGTATGAAAGAAAAAGCTAGATGGGAAATAGGGATGGGCTATTAAGATGGGTTAGTGAGATGATACGAGAAAGATTAAGAGAGAGAAATTGGGTTTACAGAGGAATTGTGAGTGGTATATATGAGAGAAAGAGATTATAGGAGTGATGGTAGAGTCAGCCTGGAGATATGCATGAACAGTGCCAGGAGTCGGTTAAATGTACCTTAAGAAGGCGTTTAAACTTGGAGGAGTTTGCAGTATTTAGGATATGCTGAGGGATGTTATTCCAGGCCCTGGATATTTGGTTGGTGTAAAGAGAATCCCCAAAACTGTTACTGGAATGTCTGACTTTCGACAGGAATTTGTTAGAAGATCTCAAGGTTCTATTATTGGAGTAGGATTGTAGAAGACTTTGAAGTGCTGGGGACGTATCTGCTCGGTATGGGTGGTTGTGAGTTGAGTGAAGGATAAGAGTAAGAGACTGGACCATTGTAGCCACTTCAGTTGGTGAAGGGCAGCACAGTGGTGGGATCTGTATGGCGAGTTCATGGCAAATCTGGCAATTTTTGTAGCAGGCTTTGAGTTTAGTTAGGTCTGCATTCTTAAGGTTGGTGAAGATGGGAGTGTTGCATAGTAGGTGAGTCCTGGTGATAGACTGGTGAAGTTGGTGAGGTATGTCTTGGCTCCGTAGAGGAGGCCTAGTTTTATGTGGGCCTTTTCAATTACGAGTGCAAACTGTTTATTGAATCTCAATCTCAGATCAATGATGACTCCAAGCAGTTTAGTGTGGGAGGCATGATCAGTTTTGGTATTGTTTGATGAATACATGGGAAAGGAGGATATGTGGTCAGGTAATATGTTATTGGAAAATAACATTAGTTTAGCTTTATTGGGATTGAAAATGAGTTGATAGTTAGAGAGATAAGATTCAATGGCCAAGAAGGATTGTTTGGTCATTTCTTGGTGTTGTGGAAGAGAAGGTGCCATACAGATGAGAGTGGAGTCATCAGTGGATTGAATGATAGTGGAGAGGTGGGTAGCAGTGTAGAGTTTGTTGGTGAAGATAGTCAAGAGGAGTGGTCCTAGGACTGAACCCTGTGGAACAGCTACTGTGATGGGTAATAGGAATGAGAGGTCATTTTGCCATTTGACAGCTTGTTGTTAGTCAGATACGTAATTGTGAAACCATGAGCGGGCTGTTTGGTTTAGGGATGAGAGTTCATTGAGGAGCTTTTGGTGGGAAGCTGCTGTACCAAATGCCTTGGACATGTCTAGGAAGATGAAAAATATTGGTTGTCTGTTATTTCTAATTTGGTTGATTGCGTTGGTGAAATGTAATAGGGAGGTTGGGGTACTATGACTGGTTCGGAAGCCATGTTGGGAATTGGTTTGTAGGTTATTACATAATAGATAATTCATGAGTTGTGAATGCATACATTTTTCTAGAATTTTAGATAGCGGTGATAATATGGCTATTGGCCTGTAGTTAGAGAGGTCTGTTGTGCTTCAACATTTACGCAGTGGGATAATGTAGAACATTTTCCAGAGCTTGGGAACATATTGTTCTGTAATGGTATGGTTAATGAAGACAGAGACAGGGTAAGAGATAGCATCTGCTGCTAGTTTTAGATATTCAGTAGGCATTTGAACAGCTGTGAAAGATATGGGTTTCAGTTTGTTGAGCAAGTTTTTTATGGTGCTGGTTCGGACAGGTTTTAAGGAGAAGGAAATGGTGGTTGCTTCACCTTCTTTAGGTATGGCTAGGGGAGCAGTGCTATTATTTTTGGTTCGTGATTAAATGGAGTTGAAATGTGCATTAAACTGGGTAGCTATGCTATCTGTAGCATTTGTGGCAATAGGGGTTGGAGTTGAGGACTGCCCGGGGTGTAGTAGTTGCAGGGTAGTGTATAGATGTGATTTTCCCATTCTTAAGTTAATAAAGAAAGGAAAGACACAAATAAATACTTGTTTTCTGTTAGAAGAAAGGTATTTGTTTATGTTCTGAGAGGCAGTTATAAGAATCAAAAAGGGGTGAAGGTATGCAGAGCACTCGTCTCCGTACAGCACTGATTTCAGACAAATGTATGCTCACGATCATCTGATCACAGGTTTGTGCAGGCAAAGGCACTTTCATTATTTGGTGATAAACCCAAGAAGTTGTGTGCAGCGGTTGTGCTGAAGTGCTCTTCATACAAGAAGTGCTGCCTATCCTTTAAATGGGGCATAGTTTGGTATACTCTCTACAAATATTCTTGCAAAAGTTAAAATAGAAAGCAGCAAACATTACAGGCGTGATTAAAAACTATTCCAAGTAACATTTTAGTAGCCAATTATTAATAATAGTATATACAAAAAGTATATATCACTTTAACATCTATTAGCATTATGTTCCATCATTAAATTAAAGTAACTTACACAATTAATGTATTGTAGTGACACCAATAACATTAATAAACTACTAAAACGTAACCCACATCAGTTAAAGGAAGATCTCTTACAAACCTTGTTATGAACAAAATGGCTGCAAAGTTGAATGTAATGAACAACTGTAGAAGGAGGAGCTGGGGAACATCATGGACATTACCTAGAAAGGGTAGCAGATAGAGTTTGTTGCCTCAGAGCAAGAGTTTCCCTGGTTTGATTCTTGGCTAGGGTGCCTTGTGTGTGGAGCCTGGATTTCCTCCATGCATTTGTGTGGGTTTCCTCTGCGTGCTCCAGTTTCCTCCCATATTTTAAGGGCATGCAGAAGGTGGATTTGGATAGTCTAATTTCGCCATAGTTTTGAGCGTGCCTGCAACTGTGTGTGATGTGGAAGAACTACTGCAGCAGGACTAGCCACCTAGTGGTGTAAACCTTGATCATCACTGTTGAAATGACACCCCAACTCCATGTGCAAAAACTGGAAAAAAGAGGTTGTGGCTGGATAGATGCATGGAAGAGGAACTGATTACAATACGCCACAAGTTAAAGTGTGCTTAAGGTATACATTTTAAGATGTATTAGTTTATCAAATGATAAATTAAACTCCTCTCAGAAAAAAAGAACAGGTTGCTGTTTTATACTTTCTGGATGTGCAAATGTGACACAGGTATTAACAAAACTGAAATCGCTGACATGCAAACTGATTTTGGTGAATATAATGTAGGGGTATATATTGTAAGTGCAAAGCTTGTAATCTTGAAGAAAATAGTACATTAAACATCCCATCTTTCAGATCGCATTAGTAGTGGAGTTTGTCTGTGAAATTTGTTAAAGCAATGCAGGCAAAATGTTTCTACAACCTGAATTTAATAATGAGCAACAAAGACTATCAAAGCTGAATGTAACATTGTTGCAGCCTTCTGGTAGTTGTTGCTACAACATTGTGACAATCTTTGATGAGAACAGGTCTTACAAAGTGATCAACACATTACTGGACAAGTTGTACAGTAATCGCATGAATCTTTACGTGTATGACTATTTTATGTGAAAGATCCTACAATTCCCACTTTTTTTTTTTTTACACATTTCTAAACTTTGGACATATACTGTTGCCTCCCATCGAGTCTAGCTCTTTCAACGAGAAGACTCAAGACTGAATGGTGTTGTCCAAACTCACCACACAATCATACCTAAAAGAACTCTTGGCATTTTGTAAATCAATTGACAAATTTATTTATTTTTTTACAGACAATTATTTTTTGATCACCAGTGAAGAAACAGATTTAGTTCACAAAACTAGAATGCAGAAGTAGTTTAGAATTCCTTGCTCTTTAGGCTCCTGGTGTTAATTGGACATCGGTACTTTATGTGAACTGTAGGATTTAATCCAATGCAACAATTTTATTTAAAAACAGGTTATTTCATGGAGTAAAAGGAGTACCATAGGGATGTTAGTGCTACCCAGATTTGCTCATTTGGTGCTCAGTAAATTCAAATGACTGATTTTTTATCCGGCATGAATTTGTAAGCATGTAATACTACACAAGCTTTAATGATATTTTTTCTGTCTGTGTAGCAGGCATAAAAGTACAACTATGAATCGTTTGGGTTATCTGACTAAACACCAGTGAATGTTTACATCCTAGAGAAAACTGACCAAATGATAGAGATGAGCTTTTTGTTTGAAAGTATGAACCAGGTATTGTGATTCCTCAGCTCAATCTCGCTCTCTCTCTCTCTCTCTCTCCCCCTCCCTTTTGTCGAAAATGCACTTTCACTAAAGAAAAAAAAAAACATGCAGTTAGCATGTAACGTTAGTTGTACATCAATGTATACTGTTGATGTACAACTATGGAAACTCTTGTTGAGATCGTGGTACAGTGGGGAAAAGGGAATATTCCCTTTTCCCCACTGTAGTGCGATCTTGGACTGACAATATTAAAGTAGGGGGTGTGTGGGTGCAGGGGGGGGGCTTGCCCCTTTGCATAATACTGTGTGTTTTTTTTGCTCCATAAAAATGAATTTTCGATAGAATGCACGTTCGCTGAAGTGAGTTATCAAAAATACAGTTTAAAGCAATGTAGACCCATATATATTATATATATATATATATATATATATATATATATATATATATATATATATATATATATATATATATATATATATATATATGTGTGTGTGTGTGTGTGTGTGTGTGTATATATATATATATATATATATATATATATATATATATACATGAGACCAACTATATATTGAGACCGGTCGTATACTAAAGAATCTAGCTAGTGACTGCCTAAGCTAAATAAAGAGGATTATAACTAGGCAGGTTTTAAGATTAGAGTTTACTTATGCAACTGTTCTTAGAAAGGCAGTACAATACTGATGAGATTACCAGCATGTTTAAAGACGAATGTTCTGAAATGAACACCTGATATAAAAAAATATAAAAATAAAAATTAATACATTTTGTCAGTTGTAGGTGAGAATGCCATAGTCTGAACAGTGTTAACAACAATCTGCTTGTTGACTTTCCTTTAACCTACAGTGTAGTTTGTTATAACATCAGACCTGCCATTTGTGACGACTGGAAACATTTAAGAAGGCATTCTGAAGTGTTTCTTGCGATGAACAGTTTGTCATAATTTACAACAACAAAAAAAAGTACAAGTTTGATAAGCTTTTCATGAGTAGACAGGTTTATTGAACATTGTCATTCACACAAAAAGTCGGGTACCTATTAATGTGGTTTCTATAGCCATTGTTGAATTAACAAAAGTAGCCTACTATAAACAGCTAATTATGAAAGCAGCACTTTTGAGATGAAAGACCAGTTTCACTGTAATTCTTAATATATGGTATACTGTCTAAAGTGTTTTGTGTAACTAAGACATCTTGTAAACTGTCACAAAGAATGTGTGTGCACATCCATGCTATAGAAAGTAAGGGTGACATTATTGCATTGTACAGACCCTTCGTCCTGAGTTTCTTTCAAGAGGTTTGGTTTCTCTTTTATCAGAAAGTAGATATGAAAAATGAAATAGATATTGGGTGGCAGCAGACCTACCTTTAGCATAGCTGTATGACATAAAACACCTTGGTATGTTTTTTCTTAAAAATGCCCCAAGGAGGTTTTTCTCCTGGGTTCCTAACCTCTCTATAACTCCTTTGTATACAACCTAAAACACCTTTGTATTATTTTTCTTAAAAATGCCCCAAGGAGGTTTTTCTTATGGGTTTCTAACCTCTCTATAACTCCCATAACTATTTCCTAGTATGGACTCAAGCTCTCTGTAACTCCTATAGCTACTCAACACACGATTCCAACTTTGTAAATACTGTAAATAGCATCTTACTTTAAATGAGTGCATGTAAACTGTTTCCATACTTACTTTAAATGAGTGTATGTAAAGTGCTTCTACACTTCAAATGTAAGAATGTATGTTCAAATGAATCTGTAGAGTACAACCCTTAGATCGATCACAGTGAACTTTGTTGATTATGCTTAATATTGAATGTACATATTTGTAAACTGTACTATATACTGTACCTTTTATATGTTTGTATCTTTACTGTATTATGTATTATGGAGCTTTTCTCCCTGGGCCTCCACTGAAAACAGACACATTTGGGCACAGTGGACTTCCCCGGTAATCAAACTGGAAATAAATAAAATAAATAAAAATAAGTGCAACAAATATAGCCAGATATGAGTTTATTTAACCAAATCACAGAGAAACATCACTTGGGAATGTTTTTTCCTGGTAAACTAACATGGCAAGCATATCCGGGTATTTGTATGTACAAATATCATAATTAAACATTTAAATACAAAGAGATGAAGGAATGACATTGTTTCTTCCAGTATCAGAATATGGATTCGTCTGCATTTACAAGGTGAGTATTCTTCATTTCAGAAGTTAGACAACACATTTTAATATTTACACTTGCATATCTTGAACCGTTGATGGTATAAAAACGAACAAACCTCTTTCTGAGTGGACTGTTGAACAGCCAAAGGGACATGCTCATTCATTCTTATTAGAAAGTGGGGAAATGTTCCGAGCTGATTGCATGTTATGAAAAAGATCTAAATTATGACCTGTAGATGATGGATCATGATAGACTATTCATATCAAATGTATTTATGTAAATTGGTATTATTTAATCAAGTAATCATGCTCCTGAACAGGGTTGCTATGGAAATGAACATTTTGCACTCAAGAATGTTAACTGATTAATTATCAGCTGATGTACTTGAAGGCATTTTTTTGTAATCACTTTCTCAGATCTCCTGTGAAGGGGATTGGTATATATATGTTGATATTTTTGTCTTATACCTCCCACTTGCTACTTCTATTTTTATATTTAATAGTAGACTAACTTATGAACACATTTATTATTTTAAATGAAATTGAAGTGTACACTAAGCATATTTGTGTCTGGGAATTTTGTTGGTTATTATTGCAGTTTTCTTTGCTCATGTTTTAGGACAGAAAATTATTATCTTTGTACTTAATTTCACATATTTCGACTGTCACTAGTCTAATAAAACTGTTTTCTCTTACTGAGTTTTTCGCCCTTTACAGTAACTCTCAACAGCTTAAACAGGTTAGTGATGTTGTAATGTTTTCCTTCACAACATTCACAGTTGCTCTTATGAATATTTGCAAATTTGCATGCTGATAGAGCCTTACCTTAATGGACATGGTGTGTGTGTGTGTGTACATACAGGGCTGGTCTTGGCAATTGTGGGGCCCAGTTTTGACCATTGTGGTGGGGGACAACATAGCTGATGCCATCATCTACCAGAGAGACCCTTCATCCAGATAGTAGTTTCCAGGACTTAAGAATAGTTCCTATTTAAGTAGCAGGACTATGAACTATTCTAAGTGAATTAAAGTAATAAGAATCTGTTTATTAACTGAACTTCTGTTTTAACATGAGTTATGACAAAATACATGTATTGAACTCCTGGATTACCCCCAGTCTCAGTATCCCCTGTAATTTCTCTCTCTGGCTATGCTTAAGTTGCTCAGGCACACTATAAGAAGCCTTTTTGACTGACCACTGAGGCTTTGTGCCTTTACATTGCTTTTTTAAGTGGGTGCTGTCTGGCTTACCAGCAAACGTATTCCCAAACTCCTGTAGTACTGCTCAGATCTCCTGCACCTGGGTGAGATATTGCTGCACACTTTTTCCTTGTTTCTTCCTTCCATACTTTTTTATTTTTGCTTTCTTCTGTCTCCTTTTCACTTCTTTCCTTTATTTGACTCATTCCTTTTACTCCTTTTTGCATCTCATGCCCAGCAATTATATGTACTGTAAATAGTTTGCTCTTTATATGCTATTTCTTATGGTATATATTATCTTGACAAACAAATAAATGAATAAATACAATAACAATATCTGTTTAAGCACTCTACACATTCCAGCATCTTAAGGAGGTGCTGCTGAAAACACCAAGCTGAGAACATTACGAAGAAGCAAGCTTATTTGGAAACATGAACCCAGATAAAATTTTCTAGCTTAAAACTGTCAATCATCAGGCCACAACTTGAATCTATGGATGGGAAACAAAAGTTAACACCAGGTCTGCCCCTGTACTACTAATGGACAGATACAGCTCCTAAATGTTTTTCCTCCATGCATGGGTCCCCTCAAATTATCTATGATACAATCCCAGTTATTGCCATTAGGGGTAATATACAATTATGAGCATGGGATGGGTAAAACCAATCTTTACCCAAATGGAAAAAGTTAATTTTACTGTAAAAAGGATAACTAGCTAGGCTTAAAAAGGCCCACAAGGGCAGCTAACCTAGTACTTACTTATGAACCTCTGCCGTCATTAGTGTACATGCAAGGCTAAGCAGTGGCATGTGCTTTTCTTCTCGCATGCTCATCCTGGTCTTCAACACTATACATCAGTCTATTCTCATAAATTGATGCTCAAAAACATCAATGCACTTTACATTAATTATGCACACCAAATCTCACTATCACTAAAACAAAACAAGCAAAAAAAAAAACAGAAAGTACAAAGACAGCAAAAAGAAAAACATTCTATTTTTGAGACGGCATTAAAGAAACACACAGACGTACCAAAAGCTTCAAAGTAGTATTTCTGGTGCTTAACGGCAATCCATAAGGTAGGCTTGTGCTTAGAGTTGAGTGGCAGGTAGGGTTAGCACGCGGGTAAGATAGTACAGGGCAGGACTTCACTTCACTAAGCACATTCAAGGTTGGCTTCTTTTCTTTGCACCTTTAATTAACGTTACGTGACATGTTTAGCCGTTACAGCAGAAGCTTCCTACTCCTCCTTCAGCCACAGCCCATCTGCTGTACTGATCTTGCTGATCCACAACTACCAAACTTTATTCATTTATTTTTTTTTACATTTATTCACTTATGAACTTTAATGATGCACCCACTTCTACAGCTACAACAATACACAGTATTTCTGAGAATGTCACTGTGATGATGTAGGATATTGTCAGCCATGCCAGGGGAAGTAGGGCAGTGGATGTGTAACCTATGCCACCATAGCTAGTTAGAGTTTTGTAAAGAAATATAGGTCACTTGTATTTCAAACTGATTTGTGCAGGTGCTTGTGTTGAAAATGTATTTGTAAAGCTGCATATGTTAAAAATGTACCAACAGTGGGTCCTGCTGAACAAAAAATCAATACACCTGTATTTCAGACTGTAATGTAACTGTTGAAATTAATATATTGAAACAGAGGATACTGGAAGAGAACAGGTTAATCTCAGTCCAGCTAACTTTGAAAAATAGTCTGAAATTAAATTACCTAGTTTAGGCCATGAAGATTGTATCTTACAGTTCTGGTTGCAGCCAGAGACTAAATGTCGCTGAAAATCAGGAAAAGGAATCCTACTGTACTGTTCCTAAGGATGAACTAACTGCACCCTGGAAGGGTGGAACACTTTGAAATGGTTTTATAACTGCCAGATGCTGTAGCACATCTTAGCAAAGCTGTCTGTGTGTGTATTATGACACATACAAGCTAGATTCTGGTTCACTTTCTAGTAAAGGGGGTAGTGTGGGAACCAGAGTCAGATGATAGATGAGACAGAAGTCTCACAGCAGTATGTTTTTGAATCCTGATAAAGAAGGATCACTCACCCACTTCGTCTTACCTTGTTTTAGTAAGTAACTAAGGAATAGTAATTCTTTAGATCTGTTAAGAAAATATAGTGAGATTAGTTAAGTATTGTTTTTCTGCATCTGTGTAAATCTTTCCATCTGTGTTATTTTTAATATTTCCTGTCATTGAAACTCTGGTGTTTATTGTAAATAGATATTCAGTATTTTCATGTTCTTTTATTATTCATTATTAAATATACTGAAAATTTTCATTGTAGCTGGTCTTTTAGAGAATTTTTTAATCTTTGAGAGTACTTATATTTATTTGGGGACACTGTATACTCTCCAGAAAGCCTTGCTGTTTGGTCAACATTACTATTGGTATTAGTATTAAATTAACTCAGTATTATAGGGTATCTTTGTAAAGAGCCTTAAAGTAGCTGGCTGGTGGCAGTGAATCTACCTTATAGTCTGGGCAGAGGGGGGCATAGCTGGTACATCTATGCAAGCCTTTTCCAGGTGTGTGTGTGTGTGTGTGTGTGTGTGTGTATGTGTGTGTGAAAATCAAATTTCAAAGGAGTGTGTGTGTGAGTGTGTGAGTGTGTGCGTGTGTGAGTGAGTGTGTGCGAGTGTGTGAGTGTGTGCGTGTGTGAGTGAGTGTGTGAGTGTGAGAGTGTGTGAGTGTGAGTGTGAGAGTGTGAGAGTGTGAGAGTGTGAGAGTGTGAGTGTGTGAGTGTGTGAGTGTGTGTGTGTGTGTGTGTGTGTGCGCGTGTGTGTGAAAATCAAATTTCAAAGTGTGAGTGTGTGTGTGAGAGAGTGTGTGCATGTGCAAGTGTGTGCGTGTGTGTGAGAGTGTGTGTGTGCGTGTGAGTGTGTGAATTTGTGTGTGTGTGTGAGAGAGAGAGTGTGTGTGTGCATTTGTGTGAGTGTGAGTGTGTGTGTGAGTGTGAGTGTGAGTGTTTGTGTGTGAATGTGAGTGTGTGAGTGTCAGCTACTTGGAGCAGAGACAGAGCACTGGTTTCACAGAGAGAATGGTGGACTTCTCTTGGAACAGTCTTCTGAGGACATGACTCTACAGCTGTGGTTAGTGTGTGGTCTTATTTGGGGCTTGGTAAGAAAGAAGGAAACCCAGATCCAGAATGGGTGTGTGTTCCCTGTGTGCTCTTAAGGGAAATTGTGCTTGGTGCAGTGAGCTGCATCTAAAAATACTGTGTGTATCCATTTTTGTTCGAAGTGAACATCCCTCACAGGTGTCCTCGTTGAGGATTGAGACTCGATCACTGGCCTAGAGAAGGGATGTCAAAGTCACCAACAACATGTCATGCAGGAAACCTTTGGTTAGACATTGGAAAAGCTGGAAGATCTCATTCTGGGTAGCAACCTTATTAGATCCTCCATTACAGATTTAAAAAACAGTAGTAGATGTAGTAGGACATTTCATACTTAGTAAAAGCCAAGCTTCTGTTTAATGAAGATTATGAAATGGCATACACATGGCAGGTCATTTTGTCAATATTTTATTATGGTGAAAATTTAGGCAATTTACACCAAGTATCTTGGAGTAGCAGTTATGTTGTATGGTGTTTGTTTTTGTAACAAGATATTGCTCATGTGAAGGCCTTAATTAACTGATACTAAGTGGGACCATTTTACCACATGTCACTGAGTAATGCATTGGTGATTGTGCAAGACAGAAAGAGAGAGAATATCAAAGCAGGTCCAATACCTTAACCCGCACTTTGGCTTGGTCCATGTAATAAAGGAGTGTGAGTATTAATGTAATACCTTGTGTGTGTGCTTTACAAATAGAACAAAACCAATGTTGCATTAAGAATGCATATTACTAAACAACTTATTTTTTTTTACACTGCAGCATCACAGGAGAAACGTAAGTAGCGTCACTGGTTCAACAGGTAGCACACTTACCTTTGGTGCAGAAGGCCGTGGGTTCTATTCCCACACTAGGTAGATCAATTGCTGAATCTGCAGTGTAGCATTAGAGAGGCACTAAACTTCTGAGTGTGCCATCCTTTTGATGTGATGTTAAACCAAGGCCATATCTGCTTGAAATGCTGTTGGCTCAACTGGATGCAAAAAAACCCTATAGCATCTACTGAAGGGAAGAAATCCCCTGATGCTCTGGCCAAAATTCCCCAGTAGTTTAATTACCACCTCTGGCCTCCCCTAAAAAAGGCTACTAGTCTAGTAGGACTGACCTGGTCAACAAGGAATAAATAATCATTTACAAAAATAAAATAAAAAAATAAGGCATGATAGTCATATACTATGTTCTATGTGAGACATTGGGATTGTTCCCTGGTTACCAAACATCAGTTGATTCTTGCATAATAAGCTGTACAGCTCTGCATCTCAAGCAGTTCTCCTGGTGGTGCTTGTAGATGTATCTGAATGAGTCTACTTCTGCTGTATAGAAAAACACTTATCCAAACAGAATGCTGAGACCCACTTAAGCAAAAGTGCACTTTCACGTAAATCAGTTAACAGAAGCATAGTACAGTGGGGAAAAGGAAATATACCTTTTTCCTCACAGTAGTGCAATCTCTGAGTTAGTGCATATGAGTAGCGGAGGTATGTCTGGTAAAGTGAAACATTTTTGAAGGGGGAAAAGCCACCCCTGCACCCCCACACCCTACTTATATATAGTAACTCTGAGATTGCACTACAGTGGGTAAAAAAGGTCCATTTCTTTATCCCCACTGTACCGTGCTTCAGTGACCTGATTTACATGAAAGTGTACTTTCACTGAAATGGGTCTCGGCTTTCTGTTGTTAAAAAAAAGTACATTTTCGAACCGAATAAGACCCAGCTGAAAAGGCATATATCTGCTTAGATTTAGTACCAGAAGTTAACAATGGTTTGTATAAATGACTAGTGAATGCACTTATTTCTTGGGCAAACAGTTCGTTTTTGCGACACTGCAGTGCATGTGTAGCTGGTCACACACAGCAGTGGTGCAAACTAAATGACATATTATTTAAACGTAATGTTTTTTTTCACAGGAGACACTTTAGTAGTGCCACTGGTGCAACAGGTAGCACACTTACCTTTGGTGCAGAATAGCTTGTCTGCACCTGTATAATATAGAACTGCTGTCCTAAAAAGTCAGCATATGGGGAGCCATGATTGTTAACGAAATACTAAAGATCTAAACTCATATCATTCACTACAGCTGCACAATTATCATCATCCCCCTTTTTCCCATATTCTACATGAGGTTGGGGTGTCATGTCAACTGTCAGCATAC